>NC_141030.1:45717500-46005000 GCF_052040795.2 Danio rerio
TGCTACGCATGATGATTCGGGCACCTTCTCCAAGAAGCGCGTACTCGATTGATCTCAGCTGGCGGATCAATATTCACCACGTGTCATGATCGCTCTCATCTGCGCTTTAACTTTAGGTGGGGTTTGCACTTTGCAAACCTGCGTGCTTTAAGTTTTCACTCTTTAGCCGTTTGCATTTCCCGTGGACATAAAAGCTCCCTCCCTGTCATCTTAACAGTGAAAAGCCTTGGGTGATTGACAGCTAATATGAACCAATATAGCGGCAGGGAAGAGCGATTCAGCACGTTTTAAAAAAAAAAAATCAAAACAGGTCGCACTAATGCGCCCAAATTTACTATGAGGTCGCATCGATTAATTTTCGGGCGCATATGCGACCAAAATGGTTGCAATTTCGAGCCCTGAAGTGTAATCTAGAGGCCTTTGCCTTTCATATAAGCCACTTCTGATACCAAATGATCAACTAGAAAAGTAGAGTTATTAATTGCTGTTCCTAAAACTTGGATAGGCGACAAGACTTTTGTCAGGTAGTGTATCTTTTCTTAGTTTAGCATGTATATTTTGAAATGTGTCCACATATGTTTGTAATAATGCATGTGGATGATTAACTTGTAGAATTATTGTATCAATGCATTCTCTGGCACCTTCAAAAATAACTAAAAGTATCTTAAAACATCTTAACTTTATTAAAAAAATATCATTTACAAGGTATGTTTGTAATGAAGCAACAAATACATGTAAACAGTTAGCATGTAGAACAATTTAACCCTTATGTATTGCTCAAATTGACTACCTTTGATAAATTATACCTCTTCCCAACAGGGAAAACCTCCAAGCAAGAATGCATGATTATATAATGTCATGGCTTTGCTATCAAAAAACGGCATTATAATGGAAGTCATTGGGGCAAAAACAGCCCCGAACATAACGAAAGTGTAGTCGATTTAGCCAGAGTGTGTTGTTATGTCAAAGCATTTTTTCAATATGCATCAAAATAAGATTTGGCACCAAAAAGTGTTCCATTTGCTGAAACAGAGAGAAAGTTGTGGCCAAATTAAGACTCATAATCACTCCAGAGTGGATGAAAACATCCCCAACAGCACACAGGGGTTAATACTCCATCGTGTCAAGCTCTCTCAGCCACTGTATGAATGTGTATCAGAGGACATTTACACTAGTCTTTCGGATGAGGCGTTAAACCGAGGTCCTGACTATCTTTTGTCGTTAAAAATCCCTGGATGTCCTAGGAAAAAGAGTAGGGGTTTAACCCCGGCATTCTGGCCAAATTTGCCCACTGTCCAGCAAGGCCTCCTAACCATCCTAAAATATAATAATTGGCTTCATCACTGTGTCTCCTCTCCACCAATCAGCTGGTGTGTGGAGTGCGGTTTGGCCCAATACGGCTGCTGTCGCGTCATCCAGGTGGATGCTGCACACTAGTGGTGGATGAGGAAATTCCCCCTAATGTGTAAAGCGCTATGTCTAGAAAAGCTCTTTATAAATGTAAGGAATTATTATTATTATTTAATCTATTCCCTTGCAGCTTAGCCCTCCAATCCGAAACAAAACGCATGTGTCCAGGTGTAAACAGTCCCATATTGTCTTGCAGATGGTGTGCAAGTGGCTCAGCTGGGCGGCGCTGATGAGAACCTGTGCCGGATCTGCATGGACGCCGTGATCGACTGCGTTCTGCTGGAGTGCGGACACATGGTGACCTGCACCAAATGCGGAAAGAGGATGAGCGAGTGCCCCATCTGCAGACAGTACGTGGTGCGCGCCGTGCACGTCTTCAAGTCTTAACGCCAGCTTCACTTCCCACTGGAACAAAAAAAATCAACACACCTAGAGACCGTCAATGGACCGAGAGTCTGTCCATTTCATTTCACACGGGTGGAAAACCGGCACACTTACTGTACTTTCCAGAGCGAGCGTCACCTGCTGCCCGATTTCATGTGGTCACACTTTAATGAGTTACTAACCCAGGGAGGACGGATCTTAGAGGAACAAAGGTACAGTCCAAGACAGTGTTATCAACACTCCTGGGAATGTTTTGATTATTCTTCAAATATTTTCCAAGTGATGTTTAACTGGGGTGGCACGGTGGCTCAGAACTGTTGCCTCACAGAAAGTCGCTGCTTCGAGCCCCGGCTGCATCATTTGCCATTTCTGTGTGGAGTTTGCATGTTCTCCCTATGTTGGCGTGGGTTTCCTCCGGGTGCTCCAGTTTCCCCCACAGTCCAAACACATGCGCTCTAGGTGAATTGAATAAGCTAAATTGGCCGTAGTGTATAGAGTGTGTATATGTGTTTCCCAGTAGTGGGTTGCAGCTGAAAGCGCATGTGCTGCGTAAAAATATGCTGGAATAGTTGGCGGTTCATTCCGCTGTGGTTATGTGATTTATTTATTTTTTTTATTCTTTTGGAGAAATATTTATTTTAACATTAGTAATATTTACTTCATTTTTATTTTGGCTAGAGTGAAAGCAGTTTTTATATTTTCAAAACAGTTTTTAAGGTCACTGTTATCCAATTACTTTAACCCAGTTATCATATTTCTAGAGGTGCTGTTGTGTGAGGTTGACTTAACCAGGAAGGCTTGTAGTGAGTTTTCGAAGTACGCCAGGCGAAAAAAAAAATGATGACACTACTTGCTGATGTACACTCTCAGAAATAAAGGTACAAGAGCTGTCACTGGGGCTTTACCTTTTCAAAATGTACATATTTGTACCTGAAAGTCCATATTAGTACTTCAAAGGTACATTTTAGGTGCATTCGGGTACTGATATGTACCTTTAGGCTGTACTCACACTAGGTACAGTTGCCTCGAACCGGGCCAAAGCACGCTTGTCCCCCCTCTCGTCTCCCCTGACGGCCCGCACTTACACCACAATCGGGCCTCGGCACGCTTACGTCATCGCTGCTGCGCTGTTCAGTGAGAAGCGCTGTCACTCAGCAGCACAGTGGAGATTTCTCTAGTTATATCGTTTCAGTCGTTTGTTATGCAGTGACATGCAGTCAAATATTTCGCCAAACAGTCCTTAGGGATGCGGGGACACGCAGTCAGATATTTTACCAAACAGATCCGCCACTTTTGGCGCTCATAAACAATAATAAAGCTCTCGTGCTGCAGGAATGAGGAGGTCTACTGAAGCTGCGCAGCTGTCGTGCAGTGAGGGGTTTGCGTCTTTAATAAACTATGGCAGTTTGCGTTCACTGAACAGTAAGAATGATTAATAAATCCATATGAAACAGGCCCCTAAAAGTCACGTCTCGCTTTCAGTTTCGGGCTTTGGCGCGCTTTGCACTCACACACAAGCGTACCGCGCCAAAGCCCAAGTGAACCGCTCTCAGGCACACCTCTTCCAACCGGGCCAGGGCCGGCCAAGTGAACCGTGCTTGAGCCCGATTAAGCGCACTCACACTTCTCAAACGATCCGGGAAACGGGCCTGGGCACAGTACAGATGGCATAGTGTGAGTAGGCCCTTAAGGTATCTCTAAGGACTTCTTAGTAGGGTCAAACAGAATCTGCTGACATTTTCTGCTATTTTTGCAGAGAATTTTGGTAAAAATCTGCGAATTTCTGCGGAATTATTTTGGGAGTATCATAACTAAAACCCTAATATGTGTATTATAAAAATAATACCTTTTAAACTTGTATTTAATTGTATTTAAAATGCTAATCCAGTTAGATTCACTGTATTTGGTAACCAAAGTCAGTCTCTCATATATCTTTACTAAAAGACAGAAAATTACACTCAAGTAAATGAACAGAATTAATGATGGGCTAAAATCTGCGGAAATCTGCCGAAAATCTGCAAAATTCTGCGCGCGCAGATTCCGTGTGGGCCTACTCTTTAGGTACAAATATCTACTTTTTGAAAAGGTACTGCCCCAGTGACAGCTCTTGGACCTTTATTTCTGAGAGTGTAACGTGCAAAGTGATGGTTTATTTACAGCAGGGGTCAACCAATCTCGGTCCTGGAGGGCCGATGTCCCTGCAGAGTTTAGCTCAAACTTGCCTCAACACACCTGCCTGGATGATTCAAGTATACCTAGTAAGACCTTGATTAGCTTGTTTAACAGGGAAATTTTCACAGTATGTCGGATAATATTTTTTCTTCTGGAGAATGTCTTATTTGTTTTATTTCGACAAGAATAAAAGCAGTTTTAAAAAATTTTAAGCCATTTTAAGGTCAATATTATTAGCCTCTTTAAGCTATATTTGTTTTCGATGGTCAACAGAACAAACCATCGTTATACAATAACTTGCCTAATTACCCTAACCTGCCTAGTTACCCTAATTAACCTAGTTAAGCCTTTAAAGGTCACTGTAAGCTGTATAGAAGTGTCTTGAAAATATATCTAGTAAAATATTATTTACTGTCATCATGGCAAAGATAAAATAAATCAGTTATTAGAAATGAGTTATTAAAACTATTATGTTTAAAACTGTGTTGAAAAAATTCTGCTCTCTTTTAAACAGAAATTAGGAAAAAAATAATTCAGGGGGGCTAATAATTCTGACTTCAACTGTGTGTACAACCACACAAGTATACACAGACAGTTCGGCTGTCTCTATATATTACATATTTTACACATCTAAAATGCTTTAATAGTGTTTATAAGAGAAAAACAGCATGAAAGAGAAATAGTGGATGTTTTATTTGATTTATTTGCATATTATTTTTACTTTAGCCCATTGAGAAGTGAAGTTCAAAACAGATAATTATAAAAAACAGTGTTAAAAATCAAATTATGTTTTGTTTGCCCCATATAGTTAAAGGTAAATGGTGTAATTCAATCCGGCCACCACCACAAGTATTTTTCAAACCGGTGGGAAGCACTGCAAGCTGTGGAATAGCTCAGCCAATGACTTTAGTCCATTAAAAAATACTAAAATAAAGCTTAGATTTGATAGACGAGACTCACAAAACCATCAAGATTTGTACACTCTGTTGAAGTCTGAGCAATGCATGAGACTTCATTCTCCATATGAGAGGCGTCTTTAGGCTGCCATCACCTTAAAAAAGCCTTCACTCAGTAGTTCAGCACTTTCTCCTTGTTTCATTACTATGTTATCACACAGAGTTCATCTTTCAGATTTGTTTTGTTTTATTTTTATGTTTGTTTTGTTTGAGTTTTAACCAAAATCTGTTTCAATTCCACGTCAACAGCTCCTTCAGAAATATTATTCCCAGGAAAAAACATGACATGTTTAATACTTATTTTCCCCACTATAAGTACTGTTAACACAAAATAAATTAGTTATTATTAGTATTATGTTGATTAAAGGTATCTTGAGCACTTGGGAATTATTTTAAAAATAAGAGCACTTCACAAGAGAGTTGATGATTTTGTCTTGAGCTGTATAAGGAGATAAATGGTTTACGTTGCTGTAAACGTCTCGGAAATGTCTTACTGTATGTGCAATATTAGAAATCTTTAACGTGTGCGTGTAGAGAAACCGATTGCCATTAAGATGCATGTTATTGTAGGAACAGTGAAGACCTGAATGGAGGGAAAATGTACTGTAGGTGCCAAAGTAGAAATGTGTGGAATGGCTTTTGGATGGTGTTTTTAACGTGATCTGTTATTTTCCCGGATCTCCATACACACAAACACACACACACAGAGATCAGCATCCATGACATGGGATCAAATGACCAGCTAGCAGAGGAGTTATTTATAGCGAGACGATGAGAAACCACATCGTGTTTTTTTCTCACAGAAGAGTCACTGGAATCCAGCATCTGCCGCTATTGTAGCTTATTCACTGGGACTTCAGATGTGTTCTCAGTTTTAATCTTGATCACGTTTTGCAGTGGCTGTGGAACGCCAGGTTTGTTTCCATTGCGGTGTGTAAACAAGGTCTGCTAAGATGCGCGAATAAGCGTCAAACAATATGACGGTTACTTAGCAGTGTTTCTCAACCACGTTCCTGGAGGACCACCAACACTGCGTGTTTTGGATGTCTCCTTTGTCTCTGACACCCATTACATGTCTTTCAGTCTCTGCTGATGATCTGAATCAGGTGTGCTTGCTTAAAGAGACATGGAAAATGTGCAGAGCTGGTTATCCTCCAGGAACATGGTTGAGAAACACTGACTTGGGTAAATTAATTAAAGGGATAGCTCATTTAAAAATGACAATTTAATTGCCATTAGATTTCAAACATTGGGAGGACACAACAGAAGATATATTGAAAAGCATTGGAAAATGGTAGCCATTGACATCCGTAGCTATAGGAAGGGGAAAAACACTGTAGCATTGGGGGTTTGGGTGGTTCAAGCAACCCAACCACCACCGCAAATAGTTGATTTTTGACCCGTACATGACCTCCCTTGTTGAGCTTTTTAACATTACAAATTGTCAAAAATACCTGTTTGATGAAGGCTTTAAGGGGCGGCATGGTGGCTCAGTGGTTAGCACAGCAAGAAGGTCGCTGGTTTGAGTGCCGGCTGGGTCATTTGGCATTTCTGTGTGGAGTTTGCATGTTCTCCCCATGTTGGTGTGGGTTTCCTCCGGGTGCTTCGGTTTTCCCCCACAGTATAAACACATGTGCTACAGGTGAATTGGGTTAACTAAATTAACTGTAGTGTGTGTGTGTGTGTGTGTGTGTGTGTGTGTGTGTGTGTGTGTGTGTGTGTGTGTGTGTGTGTGTGTGTGTGTGTGTGTGTGTGTGTGTGTGTGTGTGTGTGTGAGTGTATGGGTGTTTTCCAGTATTGGATTGCAGTTGGAAGAGCATCTGCTGCTTAAAACTTATTCTGAAATAGTTAGCGGTTCATTCCGCTGTGGTGACCCCTGATAAATAAGAGATCAAGCCGAAGGAAAATGAATGAATAAAGGCTTTAAGACCAAGCAAATCAATTTGGCCCCATGCAAACACTTTTTGAGGACATCAACATTCAGTCACGAATGAAAACCTGCGGTCTTCCTGAGATGTGATCAATCAATAAGGGAGGTCATCTTTCACTTTAATGCTGTTAAATAGAGGAAAAACAATAAGTAATGTCTAGCACATGCTTGGAGATCATTCTTAAACCCAAAACAACCCAAATAGTGTGAAGACCAAAAGCATACAATAGTTTATATGTTTATTTTAGGGGACCTATCATGCAAAAATCACTAATATAAGGGGGTTTAAACACAGTTGTGTGGTAACAGTGTGTAAATATAACCAGCTTCAAAAGGTAAACATGAATTCATTATATATTTTTATAATCAGGCTTGATATAAACAGTCTGCAGAAACATCAGGCTTGATATAAACAGTCTGCAGAAACACTTTGATTGACATTCTCCCTATGTGACATCAAAGAAGGAAAACCCCGCCCATAGTGACCATCTCTCCCTCATTAGCATAAACAGCCTTGAGTGAGAAGCAGCCGTTCTAAATCTGCTGCTATGCTAACACATGCATTTTTAGCTCCGCCCTCTTTTCAAAAGAGGCCTGGGAGCACAGTCATTTAAATTTAAAGCGACAGTCACCAAAACAGCTCAATTAGGATCAAAGCCTTAAAGGGTCACTTTCAGAGAGTTATAAAACATTATTAATGGGGTATTTTGAGCTGAAACTTTACATACACACTATAGGGACATCAGAGACTTATTTTACATCTTGTAAAAAGGGGCATAATAGGTCCTATTTAATGCTAAAACGTAGGCCATTGTTGTTAGCCATATTTACTTTTTTGAAGGAGAGGCAGAATAGAAAGAAATAGTGAAGCACTGTATTATTATTGTTTTAAGCTTAATAATTCAATACAAAATGATTGCAAAAAAAAATCTAGGCTGGATACAGACCTACTAGTAATTGCTGCCAGTTTCCAACATTCTTCAAAATATCTTTGTTCTTCAAAAAAATGTGGGGTGAGTAAATGATGACAGTTTTAATTTATTTGAGTGGACTATCTCTTTAAGGAAGGAACATATTGTCGGATCACTCGCTTCGAATGTTATCACTCGATTGGATCGTTGTTATCAGTGGTGATCAGCTGATAGATATGAGCCAGTAGCTGCCTTCTGCACCTGAGTAGACTGACTCACTAGTAGGCTCAGAAGGCTGTTATCATCCATCCACATGGTTAATCAGCTATACTAAGAGAGAGGACTCCAGATCTGTTTTACCATTACTGTGATGGTTGGATTTAGGGTTGGGGTAGAGGTAGACTTTAATAAAAAATATATATTTTTAATTTAATAAATATAATAAATCATATAAATAATTATTAACTGATTAACCATGTGGATGGATGATAACCACCTTCTGAGCTTACTAGTAGGCGTAGAAGTCCCCTACTGGCCCATATCTATCAGCTGATAACGCCCATTCAATCAAGTGATAACATTCGAATCGGCTGGTCAGATGCACTAATGACTTGTTGCACCTTTAATTAATCACATGCCTTGTTAGGTTTTATTTACAAAATATTATGTTTTCATTGTTGGTCAAAAGATAATTTGATGTTCTTCATCTCCAGCAATACCATGAAAGACTGTTTTTGATGTCTACCACATTTCCACAAGCGGTGCTACATGGATTTATGTATCACAGTTCTAAATCGCATTTGCTTTATAAAGACTTTATTTAAAGGTACAGTTCACCACAAAATTTACGTATCACAGTTCTAAATCGCATTTGCTTTATAGAGACTTTATTTAAAGGTACAGTTCACCACAAAATGTATACATGTTATTCATTTATTCAGCCTCAGGCCAACCAAGATTTTAAAAACAAAATTTTTTGTTTATTTCCTCATGCATTAAACGGAGACATCACCAGATATTCATTAATAAGTGGTGTAGTTGAAATGTGTTTTGAAGCTACACGTTTTGTACACAAATTTCTGCACCCTTACGATAAATAACAGTTGTTTAATAATAAAAGTAAAATAAATCAAATAAAACATGCTTTTACCAACGCTATCTCACGACAATTCGTAACTTTTTGATTCAGTGGCTAATTGGGATAAATTCGTATAATCTCATTAGTACAATTTAGTACGATTTGCACATCTCCCAATGACGTTGAGTTTAGGGGCGGAGTTTGGGGCCACGCCTCCTTTTTAAAATGATAATTTTTTTTTATGACTGAACTCGTAACAATTAGCCACTAATTTGACCAAATGTAAAATAGCGACGTTCCCTTGTGAGATCAGGCTGATATTTCGTACAATTTTACATCCCCCTATGGCAGTTGGGTTTAGGGGAGGGGTGGGGTTTGGTGCCACACCTCCTTTTAAAGATTTAATATTTTTATATGACTGAACTCATATGAATTTGTACAAAATTAGCCAAGATACTGACCATACGTAAAATAGTTACGTTTCCTCATGAAATCAGGCTGGGTTTTACTACAAATTACAACTACTTTTGTAGTTATGAGAAAACATCCATGGTTTGCTTTATTGATTACAACATTATCTCCCGTAAAACTTGATTATAATACAATGGTAATAGATACGTCAAACTGAAAACCAATTAGTACACTTTTACTATAATAAAACTTGTATAACCATACAGCACAATCATGGCATAGCAAAGTAATGTTTTGCTAAAGATTTTTAATTTGTTTAAATTGTTTGCTCATGCATAAAATAAAGTTAGACGGGAAATCACCAGATATTAATTTATAAATAGTGTACTTGAGATATATTTTGAAGCTATACGTTTTGTGCAGAAATTTCTGCACCCTTATGATAATTAACAATTGCTTAATAATAAAAGTGTGCCCTCAGAAAAATTTAAGTCTTAACTGTTTGATTTAGTGGCTAATTCATACGAATTTGTACGGTTTTATTCGTACAATTTAGTACGATTTGCTCATTCCCCATTGATGGTTGGGTTTAGGGGTACGTTTTGGTGCCACACCTACTTTTTAAAATCATACATCTTCGTACGAATTAGCCACTAAACTGACAAAACGTAAAATAGTTTTATAGTAGACAAAACAATCCTGGTTAGCTACATTAATTACAGCATTATTTGCTGTAAAACTGATTATAATACAATGGTAATTTAAAAAAAAACAGGTTAATACACTTTTACTACAGTAAAACTTATATAACCATACTACACACGATCAAATTGTCTTTATTGTATGATATCTACATCTTGGTTGGCCTGAGAATGAGAAAAATACATTTTATTTTTGTGTGAAGTATGCCCTCATAGTGAATAAACTATTTATTTCCCATTTTGTGAATATTTAAGTTCTTAAGATAATAAGAAAAAGTGCAAAGGTCATTGTCATTTGGGTCCTCTAGATGCCCTTTGTTGCTGTGAATTCTGTAGTCGAATACGAGTTATGTCTGTGGTATTACCTAGACAAACTAATATATAAATATAAACTAATATAAAATGGAATCTATTTAACATATATGAATTTTATATACATGTGAAATAAGATGTACATGAAGTATAAGAATATTTTTCCTTGTTTCTCCAGTTTTATTTGAAATGTTTTTTCGCTCTTCCAGTTTTTCAGTCAGTCGACACAGATTTGGTTCTGTTTTAAATTAGTTAAAAATAATGCTACGATAAAGTTGATTACATGGCGTCACATTTATGTATTTCTACAATGTTTTTAATTTGCATTTAAAACATCTCTGTTTGCCCAACACTGACACTGTGCTTCTGTGTATGTTTCTAATGCTGCTAATCTCTACAAGATGTCACTTTTGTGGTAAGGCGACTATTCGAGCTGAGCAGACAATGGACAAGACTACACTAAATGACTTAAACTGAGCGCTGGAAGACGTTTTGGGATCTGGTCTTTGTATTTTGGAATGTTGAACTTTTTATTTTGGTAATTCAAAGATGATTTATGAGATTTAATAAAATATGGTACCTTGAACTAACAAAATAAAGACTTCTCATTTCAGTATTGATTTATTTCTCTCTGAGTTGCGCGCCCTCTAGAGGCGTTTAAGCGCTACGCAGTCAGCGTTACCTCAGTCAGACGCCGGCGCATGAAAATAATGTTTTAATTGATGAATTGTGGTAAAATACTCCGGTATGGTTGCTGGTACTTTTGGAAAAAGGATTCACTAAGGTGAGTGTGTGTGTGTGTGTTTTTTTTTGTGATATCCATCAAACATTTAATCGATTTTAAAGTTCAGCTGCAGAGGAAAAGAGCGGCAAAGTAGGCGGGAAATCACCAACCGGATTATAATAGCGTAACGTTACGTTACTTGAAATGTGTTTGATACTATAGCATTGTGCACAAACCTTACCTCGTTGCAATATTAACAGTTTTTCAAAAATAAGTGTGCCCTCACGAAATTTAAACGCCCTTTTATTACAAATTAAACCTTATGGCAACCCTGCTAAAAAAAATCCAGCTTAAAACAGCCTGGGCTGGTTTTAGCTGGTTAACCAGCCCGGTTTTAGAGAAGTTTTGGCCATTTCCAGGCTGGTCTTAGCTAGTCAGGCTAAAAAATGACCAGCTAAAACTAGATTGACCAGCTGGTTTAAGCTGGACATAGCTGGTTTTGGCTGGGCTCCCAGCCTGGCTCTAGTCAAGCTGGTTTTAGCTGGTCATCTCCCAGCCTGACCAGCTCAGACCAGGCTGGAAATGGCCAAAACCCCTCTAAAGCCACCCTGTTCGACCAGCTAAAACCAGCCAACCAGCCCAGGCTGGTTTAAGCTGTTTTTTTCTCAGTAGGGAACCACAAATCAACTACAATTTGCTACGTTAATTAAGCTATTTGCAGTAAAACGCATACACATGGTAATACGTCAAAACAAAAACATGGTTAAGTTATACTTTTACTATTAAAAAAACCTTATTTTTGGCGGACTGACTTGTATAACTATAGTACAATGGTCATTGTTAGTGTAGCAAAATAATCATGTTTTGTGGTTACTATTACTTTACTCCCCTAATGCAAAATTAACTATTACTTATTTAATAATGTATATTACAGTTTTTCCTCTATTGATTTGGCTCATTTCTTGAAACAGGAATTACATTTTCAAAATAACACAGACAAACCTCCAAACCACCTGGCAAGTGTTCACAACAGAATTCTCATTCATTTCATCAAATTGCAAATAACTACATGTAGCCTACATTTAGCACAATTTCAAGTGAATAGATCTAGTTCAGGGCTGTCCAAACTTGGTCCTGGAGGTCCGGTGTCCAGGATATTTTAGTTCCAACCCTAATTAGACACACCTGAACTAGCTAGTCAAGCTCTTTCTAGGTATACCTACTGTATATATACAATTAAAGTCAGAATTATTAGTCCCCCTTTTGAATATTTTTTTTATTTTTCCCAAATGATGTTAAAACAGAGCAAGGACATTTGCACAGTGTGATAATATTTTTCCTTCTGGGGAAAGTCTTATTTGTTTTATTTCGGCTAGAATAAAAGCAGTTTTTAATTTTTTAAGAACCATTTTAAGGTAAATATTATTAGCCCCTTTAAACTATATATTTTTTCGATGTCTACATTTTAAAATAATTTGCCTAATTACCCTAACCTGCCTAGTTAACCTAATTAACCCAGTTAAGCCTTTAAATGTCATTTTAAGCTGTATAAAAGTGTCTTGACAAATATCTAAGCTGCATCCCAAATCGTATACTTATGCACTATTCTACGCCATTTTGTAGTTTAAATAGTGTAAGTAGTGTGTTCACACTGAAAACTCTAAAAACATTAAGTGCACTTTAATTACCCGGATGATGCACTCATTCAGCCGGTAAAATGAAGTGTGTAATGATGGACACTTCACGCACTCAACGACCGCAGGTTTGCTTCGGTTTGCTTACATAGCGAAAGGGGCGGAGCTATCGGACGCACATGTTGAATAACTTTATTTATTTTGGATGGTGAAAGCAAAATTCTCCTACGAGAGTGATTATAGCGCCTCCCGATGGTGAATGCGGTTATACTCACGGCAGGTATTATTTGATAATTCGGTCGTTTATTTCACTGATTTGGCAACCGTCAAACGTCATCAGGGAAACGGTTTGAATTTCCGCTTAGTAAAAAAACATTAGTGTGCCATTTGGGACGACACTACATACATATACTATCCTGTTGAGTGTGTAAGTGCAGAAGTACATAGTGCATGAGTGCATAAGCTGCGTCCCAAATGGCACACTATACACTATGCACTCATGCACTATGTACTTCTGCACTTACACACTCAACAGGATAGTATATGTATGTAGTGTCGTCCCAAATGGCACACAAACGTTTTTTTACTAAACGGAAATTCAAACCGTTTCCCTGATGACGTTTGACGGTTGCCAAATCAGTGAAATAAACGACCGAATTATTAAATAATACCTGCCGTGAGTATAACCACATTCACCATCAGGAGGCGCTATAATCACTCATATAGGAGAATTTTGCTTTCACCATCCAAAATAAATAAAGTTATTCAACATGTGCGTCCGATAGCTCCGCCCCTTTCGCTACGTAAGCAAACCTGCGGTCGTTGAGTGCGTGAAGTGTCCATCATTACACACTTCATTTTAGCGGCGGAATGAGTGCATCATCCGGGTAATTGAAGTGCACTTATTATTATTAGAGTTTTTAGTGTGAACACTATTTATACTACAAAATGGCGTAGAATAGTGCATAAGTATGCAATTTAGGACGCAGCTATAGTGTATAGTGTGCCATTTGGGACGCAGCTCTAGTCTAATATTTAGCCATCACGGCAAAGATAAATTACATCAGTTATTGGAAATGTGTTATTAAAACTATTTTGTTTAGAAATGTGTTGAAAAAAATCTCTGTTAAACAAAAATTGGGGGGAAAAATGAACAGGGGAGCTAATAACTCTGACTTCAACTGCATATACAAGCATAGATTTTGTATGATGGTCTTTTTTGTATAGCACTTTGGTCAGCATCTGATATTTTTAAATGTGCTTTATAAATAAAGGAAACAAAACCATGAAAAAAATATCTGTATTTATTCAGGTGAAACAGTGCAAATATGTTTTCCCCCAGATATATACATATTAAAGAAACCAAGGAAAGTATAGTCGTATGGAAAAGAGAATGTACCTGTAGTAGAACAATCGTATAACATTAGAAGACATCACATCTTAAATTAACAATACAAAAAAAAAAACATCTGCACGGTCACTATAGCTAGTATAGATATGAATCTGCTTCCTACTGCGTAGAAAAAAAATAAACTTTGTACTGACTGAATACTGTCAATAAAGTCTCTCTCTATATATTTATAAGTGCATTTAATACTGCACATAAAGTGTGAAATCCCTTCTGATACAAAAATTAATACTGCATGACGCTTAACGTTTGCATGGTAACGAAAAAAAAGCACATGCATCTCGAGTTTTTCTTTTCAGAGAAAGAAAGTAACAGTCGGTTTGGTCACTGCATTGTGACTAATAAACCTTTTTTATAACATCTATGCCAAAACAAATGGGTAAACATGCCTTTCAACAGCGTTTTAACATTGGCACGCTCTGCGAGATGTGCCTTGTAAACTTAAAAACCAATAACCGTTTGCCTTAGCAGCACAACAACCTAATTTAAAAAATACCAAACAGTGAAAAGCAGAGTTGGCCACCAGAGAGGAATAAACCTCTTCCCTTGTTGGAGTTCAGGCATTGGAGTGTGTTGTTGCCATTTTTCTTTTTGCTGGTTTCAATGGTGTGTAGAAAATGGATGACAAAAATGGTTGGTTCCCTGGGTTTAAGTCAAGTGTTTGGCCAGTGTATTAGTGTCGTCAACTAGCTCAGTTTGCTCAGTAGTTTTTCTTCTATCAGTCTGAACTGCACGCTGACAGACATCTCTGCGATGAACTGCTCACAGCCCTCCTTGGTGACTTGCTTGCAGTACCGCAGGTCGATCTGACAGATGTTTCCGCAGCGCTTGAAGTAGGTCAACGACAGGTCTGTAACTCTATTACACACTGTGAAAGAGAGGAATATGGATTTAGAGAACATAATATTACGCACTCGGATTAATGCTAGACGTACTGTATGGCCTTGAATGATTTTCCCAAGATGCAACATCAAACACTTGGGGCTAGGGCGACTAAGGGTGTCACGATCCTCTAAATCCTCGATTCGATTACATTTTTGATTCTAAACGCACAATTCGATTTTCGATTATGAATAATTAATGACCAATTAATTATTTGTAGCCTACCGTTTAAACTACCTGACCTGCATGGTCTTTGTTTTACAAATAAACAAATCATACAGTAAATGAATAAAGGCAAGATACACACATAATCACCACCTGTCAATCACTTTTTCTGCGGGACTCGTGAATAGGCAGTGATCTGTGTCGTTATAATGGCGTCGATAAAAAAAAGACGCACAACCAACAGGAACCAGCCAACAGTATCTGAGGTGTTCGCTACAATGACTAAGTACAAGTGAGTGAAAGATGGAAGCATTCCTTTGACTGTCTGAACCTGCCGTCTCGAGCGCATGGCTGTGAGTGCGTCTGTGTCTTTGTGGTCACGTGGTGTGCATTTTCAGAGGTAGAGGGGAAGGAGGGCTGCTCAGAAATGCTACACGCCACTGTGGATGTCAAATCGTTGTCGTTCTAAAATGCCATTTAAAAACAAAGACAGTGTAAACAGGGCCTGAGTGTGAACTTTTCGCGAGCGGATTTGCAACGGGGGCGGGCGGAGGATCGCGATGCCGGTGTTGTCTATCGGACGAACCATACGTAATACGTACATAGCAGAGCTTGCAAAACTGTGTTTTTTTGTTGACAACACAAACGTTGTCAACATAACTCACTGGAAATCCAAAATGCTTAAACACCGGCGACTTCATTGAAAGAGGAGAGGGTTTAAGATCTGTCGACGGGTCTCCTGCTTCTGCAGTTTAACAAGCACTTCAACAAGCCTGTTTTTTTCCCGCTTGGCAAGCCAAGCTGACGTGACATGGGGGCGTGGCAGCATCAATTCTATTTTTTGATTCGATAATCGAAATTGAGCATAAATTTCGATCGATTTCGATTAAAAATCACCCCTAAGAGCTACCATATAAATTTTTGTTGTACAATATATTGACTAGAATAAAAGCCCCCTTAAGTAATGTTGTCCAATGACTAAAATTAAATGTCACTTTAAGTTGAATCTTGCAAAATATCTAGTAAACTATTATGTACTGTCATCATGGCAAAGATAAAAGAGATCAGCTATTAAAACTATTATTCTCTCTGTTAAACAGCTCTTGGGAAATAAAAACATATGAATTTATTGAAGGGCTGATCATTTTGCCTTCAACTGTATTATTTATCATCTGTGTCTTAGCATGTGTCATCTGTGTGTTAGCATGTTACGTGAAATTGTTAGTACCATAGACTGTAAAACATAGCTCAGTACCTGACAGGTTGATGTGTGTGAGTGAGTCTCTGGTGGTGGTGCCGGCTGCCGTGAGGATGTTGACGCTCTGGTCTGTGATGTGATTACAGTAACTGAGGTCCAGTTGGGAAAGTAAAGGCATGTGTTTTATGATCAGCTTCAGCGACGTGTCTGTGATGTCCAGACCGGCTAGACAGAGATCCTCCACATTCCTCAGCTTACTTCTGCAATCCAGCTGACCTGGCAGACACAAGTAAACATCTGTTTTTTTCTGATCAAATTTTAAACTGTTTAACAAATACTGATTATAATTTACAATAAGATTCCATTAGCTGATGTTAATGTTTTTATTGATATGAGCAATTAATGCATGATACATTTATTACAGTAATTATTCACAGTGTTATAAGTAAAGTTAATAAATATAATTTTAATAATGCATTAGTAAATGTAGCAATTAACAACTGAAATTAATAAATGCACAAGGGTTGGTGATTCTCAGTTAAAAAACTTAACAATACATGCAAATTGACTACCTTTCAATATCTCTATTGCTGTTTTTGCCCCATTGACTTTCATTATAACGACATTTTTTAAATTGCAAAGCCACAACACCATATAATCATGCATGCAAGATTATTGGTGGTTTTGCCTCTTGGGAAGAGGTACAATCTGCAATTTTTACTGTTGATCATCAGTTACAGTTAAAAAAAAGCTTAGTTTCTGAGTGTACTTTAATATGTCTGAGAAAATCAAAATAAGCAGCTCAGCTCTCAGAACATAGTAAGTGTATATAAGCACACACACTATATAACTTGCTGTTTTACTCCACAGAACTCCATATAAGAAATTGCACCTCTTCCCAACTGGGAAAACCACCAACAATCTAGAATGCATGATTTTTTTGGTGTTAAAGTTTTGCAATCAAAAAATGTTGTTATAATGGAAGTCAATGGGGCAAAAACCGCCACCAACACAATGAAAGGGTAGTAACATTTGAACAGTACACAAGGGTTAACTTGTGTCAAAATTATATTCATTCATTCATTTTCTTGTCGGCTTAGTCCCTTTATTAATCCGGGGTCGCCACAGCGGAATGAACCGCCAACTTATCCAGCAAGTTTTTACGCAGCAGATGCCCTTCCAGCCGCAACCCATCTCTGGGAAAATCTAAATAATATAATATGCATAAATATATAATAATGTGCATAATAATATATGCATGAGTAAAATAATTCAACACAAATGTAAAATTATAATGCATAAATATGAAAAATAAATACAAAACGACGCAGTCACGGACTGAAAAATAATAGTGTGACATCAGTTTTATCTAGTAGACCAATGACGACACTATTATAATTAAACTTTAATGACATTGACTGAAAACTTTTAGTAGTTTTGCATTTATTTTTCATGTTTTTGCATTATAATTTGACGTGTTTACATTTTAATTTGCTTTTTTTTTTAAATGTGACTGAATAGTTTCTTCTAAACAGTTTTTCCTACAATAATTTACCATTTAAAATGTTTTTATTTACACTTATTATTCTTCAAGATGTGACCTCAATAATTTGGGTAAAAAAATAATCCTATAATTAACTAAATGGAACTTTATTGTAAAATTGTTCAATCTGAAATATTATAAACTTTTTATTCTGTTCATCTATATATGAAGCAGCTTTGACACAATCTACTTTATAAAAAGCATTATCCTCTAGTAATAAAGAAGTTGACTAATGATTAACTAATGTTAATAAATAGATTACTGTGTGTATAGCACAGTAGCACAAATTACTTTGCTACTTGATTAGTACACAAGAGGGCGCTGTAGATTTGCAAAAGCAGATAGTACATGGGTCATGTTGGAGTTAAACAGATCATTCACACAAAATAATAGAAAATTCCGTCATCATTTACTCACCCTACACTTGTTTCAAACCTTTATGAGAAGCTTTCTTCTGTTAGAAATAAAATAAGATATTTAGAAAAATGTTGCACACCTGTAACCATTGACTTATATAGTATTTGTTTTTCCTACTATGGAAGTCAATGGTTACAGGATTTCAGCTTTCTTCAAACTATCTTCTTTTGTGTTCAACAGAATAAAGAAACTCGTAAAGGTTTGGAACCACTGGAGAGTGAGTAAATAGTCAGTACATTTTCATTTTTGGGTGAACTAACCCTTTAATCAGCAGTTAAAACTATCATTTATTACCTGGTCTGTTGTCTGTCGGTGGAGAGAGTAAATCTCTTATCTGGTTGTCCTTGAGTCCTTCTACCCACTGTACATCTAGATTTCTTAATAAAGGACAACTGGATGTGCATAAAGCAGAAACTGCTGCCCACGAGCAGCCCGCCAACAGCAGAACCCGTAAACCTGCCAGAAAAACAACACAAAGAGGTCATGCAAGTATCAGAGACATACATCAGGGTAGGGTTGTGAAACGGAGGCCAGCAAGTAAGTGCTCAGCAGGTAAACTTCACTCCTCTGACCTTTAAAGGTGCTCTAGCGACAGACGCTAGAGGTTACGGTCTTTAGCCTCCTAGTTAGAGCAGCCGACTCCCATGTGGAAGGTTGCCGGTTCGATACCAGCTTGGAGCGGGTTGGGTGGTGTAGGACTGGCGGGGTTACATTGGTGTCGTGACCCGGATGGGAGGGAGGTTGTGGGTGGTGGTGTGGTGAGTGTAACGAAAGCCAGCTAGCAAGTGCTGTGCAGGTAAACCTCACTCCTCTGACCTCTAAAGGTGCTCTATCGAAAAATGCTAGAGGCCATGGTCTTTAGCCTCCTTGGTAGAGCAACCGACTCCCATGCGGAAGGTTGCCGGATTGATATCAACTAGGGGCAGGTTGGGTGGTGTAGGACCGGCGGGGTTACAATTGCACCAGCTGTTCTTAAGTTCTTTCTTAAACTGGAACAGATAGTCCACATTAGGGGCTTAGTGACTACTAGCTAGTTTGTAACTAAATTTGTTCTCACTTCGGTTGCAGCACATGTTCTTAAGGCAAAGCGTAGTTAGTAGGTCATAAGCTCTAGAAGTTAAATAACTAGTTATTTGTTGTACCTAAAACTTGGCTAGGCGACAAGATTTTTGTCAGGTAGTGTACAGTAGATATAGGAGGCATTTCGGATACAGCCCAGGAATAAGTGTATAAGGAATAATTCTGCTATTAGGCAATACAAATTAGGCAATAAGTAAAACTGTGATTGTACCAGGTAATCTGTTGATCAGCCAGCTGAGCTGCTTCTTGGAAATGTTGGTCCAGCTCAGGTCCAGGGAGACGGGCTGCCTGCGGATAATCCCGCTGAGCATGAGCGGAGTGATCGACTTGCACCGGTTCAGATCGATCTTGGTCCACAGTCTTTTATCACAACACCTGAGAACAGAAGCAGGAGACCAATGAAAACACTGCAGGAGCAGCAGCATTACAGAACAAATCCACTAGAGTACAGCTGCACAATTCATCCTTTCAGCATCGATATCGCAATGTGTGTGTCCGCAATACTCACATCGCAGGATCTGCAATGTTAAATTCAGATTATAGTCGATCAACAATTGAGAATAAAGGAGATTTGTGGAGTCATTGCAACATATAACCACACCAGAGGGAAACTTTATTATTTGCATGTGTTTTAAATCAGGGGTTCTCAACTGGTTTGGCCATGGGACCCACATTTTTACATGGTCATCAAGCCGCGACCCAAATTTTTAGGAACTATAATACAATTTTAGGAATCATACTTAATTTGTATTTATTTGTTAACATACACAGGTAGTGACAGATACATCATAAGAAATTCACCAAGACTTACAAATAAACACAATTTTATTGGTGTCATTTAACAAAATGGATCAAATTATAGAAATATTACAAAGTAAAAACGACAAATATTGTTACATATAAACAGTTATAAACTGTTTATAAAACATGCTGTCTGGTTTTTAAAAGTTGTTTTAATTTAGAAGGTTTCATGCTCTCTTTTGAGAGCACCTCACTACATATGACACTGAGGCTTTAAGTCTTTTTTGTTGTCAATATAAATATCTGTAATTTACATATTAGGGTTCATACTTGCTCTTCGACATATTTGTTGCAATACTTAAATGAAATTTCACAAGTCAAACGGAGTTGTCATGCACACATTTCAAAATAAAAGTCCGGTATAAGCAAAATAAGTAAAAAAAATGTAACTTTTTATTTTTTTTTGACCGCACACTTCGAGACCCACTGAAAATGTTTCCGCCCACCAGTTGAGAAACACTATTTTAAAGGAAGTGTGAAGCATTCAGGCTTCATAATGTAAAGCATTTGTCACCTTAAGGAAGAAAAATGTTACAGATTTGTTAATAGAATGAAGACTAGACACTGTTATTTTACATTTCATTAATACATTTCTGTATCTGAATACTGTTTGACTCTCCGGAAAACCATAAAGCACTGTTCATTTGACCTTTTTCTTTGCTCTACTGTAATTATTCTTGCAATTGTATTTGTTTTTATTCATGATTCACACCTTACAAAATCGACCCAACCAATCTGTTCATTCATTCATTTTCCTTCGGCTTAGTCCCTTATTTATCAGGGGTCACCATAGTGGAATGAACCGTCAACTATTCTGCAAATGTTTTATGCAACTGATGCCCTTTTAGGCGCAACCCAGTAAGGGGAAATACCCATACACACTTACATTCTCATACACTACGGCCAATTTAGATCGTTTAATTCTCTTATGGTGCATGTGTTTGGACTGAGGGGGAAACCAGAGCACCCGGAGGAATCCCACACCAACACAGGGAAAGCATGCAAACTCCACACAGAAATGCCAACTGGTCCAGCCGGGACTCGAACCAGCGGCTTTCTTGCTTTGAGGCCACAGTGCTAACCACTGAGCCACCATTCCGCCCCAATGACAATTTGAAAAACATCTTTGATTCACTTCCAATGTTGACTACTTAAATGACCCCTCCACTCCCCCCTGACCCCAAAAAATACTGAAGACGTACCATCTGTTCCAAGTCTTGCAGACACTCATACAGACACACAGGTCTTTGTGGATGAGGTGGCTGAAGACTCCCATCCACACCTCCCTCCGCAGGACATGGTTCTTCCCATCATCCAGAGGTAGTCGGTCTGGCGGGGGGCTGATTGGAGGTGGACGGATAACATGGCGCTCCATCTGGACACATTTGGGCGGAGATCGACAAGGTGTGGGCCGGAAGACAGGTGCAGGCGTGGTGGTCCTAATCAAACTCACCGGTGTCTGCTCTCGCAACGATCCGTTTAGCTCCCATTTAGGCCCCAGCCAATCCCGAAGATGACTGCTGCCATTATTCAGTGGTTTTCTGTCCTCTCCGTCACTACTGGGTTCAGTCTTAACCGTCCTGCCATTCTGATGTGCCAGGCGATCCTCAGTCTTTTGGATCTCCTGGTTCAGTTGTTTGCTCAGCTCTTTACTCAGTTCTTTATTGGGCAGTCGAGGTTTACGTTTGGCTTTTCGCTGGCTTTTTGACTGTGCGTCAGTGCTAGAGGGACCCGCCTGGGTTAATCCGCCCTGTGATTGGTCACTTTCCAATGTCTTATGTGAAACTTTCCCGTTTTCTTTTCGGCTACTTAACGCTTTTTCTTCTTCCTCTTCATCTCTTTCATCATCACCATCCTCTTCCTCTGAGGGCACAAAGCTTCTTTCTGGTTGGTTTTGCTCCTCGTACTCCTCATCGTCCTCTCTTTCCTTCTTGATGTGTCCCAGGATCAAAGAGGTTGAGAGATCATCAGGATTGGTTCGCTTCTTCTGTGAATTTCAAAAGAGGGTCAAATGTGCATGCATGCTTTGCAGAAATACGATGGACCCTTTTCACATCTGGCGAATGTCGTCTTAAATTAGAGCGCAGTGAATGGGAAAGTACAACAATTGTTTTTTTACAATTCTATTTGCTGAAATAATAACAAAAAAACAAGACAATGGTGTTATCAAGACTTTCCGAAACAGAAAAACAATTAGTGTGAGACTGATAACGGCAGCCAGAAGAGAGAATAATGTCAAATTTACTGTCCCGCCCCCATAGACCCAGAGTTACAAGACCTTGAATGGTCTAGCGCAGGGATGGGCAAACTTGATCCTCGAGGGCCGGTGTCCCTGCAGAGTTTTGTTCCAACACTAGTCAAACACACCTGAACAAACTAATCAGTGTCTTCGAGATCACTTGAACTCTATAGGGAGGTCTGTTTGAATAGGGTTGGAGCTAAACTGTGCAGGACACCGGCCCTCTAGGACCGAGACTGCCCACCCCTGGTCTAGCATCACAATATTTATCTGAGCTTTTAATCCCATACACACCTAGACGTGCTTTACGCTCGTCTGATGCAGGTGTTTTCACTGCTCAGTCAACAAGGCCAAAATCTATGGGAGACCGGGCATTCTCTTCATCGGCACCTACAGTAAATTGTAGAACGTTTTAAGGCTGGTTTATACTTCTGTGTCGAGTGATCTGCATGACCCATGGCACCTGACTTGCGCATAATCGTGCATTTTTACTTCTGCGTGCTGTTTGTGTTGCTCTGCAATAACACTTCTGAAACACTAGCTGGCAGTTAGGGTTGGGCCTATAGACGATGTCATCGGTCAATAGACAACACGAGGGCCGGTGTCCCTGCAGAGTTTTGTTCCAACACTAGTCAAACACACCTGAACAAACTTATCAGTGTCTTCAAGATCACTTGAACTCTATAGGGAGGTCTGTTTGAATAGGGTTGGAGCTAAACTGTGCAAAACACCGGCCCTCTAGGACCGAGATTGCCCACCCCTGGTCTAGCATCACAATATTTATCTGAGCTTTTAATCCCATACACACCTAGACGTGCTTTACGCTCGTCTGATGCAGGTGTTTTCACTGCTCAGTCAACAAAGCCAAAATCTATGGGAGACCGGGCATTCTCTTCATCGGCACCTACAGTAAATTGTAGAACGTTTTAAGGCTGGTTTATACTTCTGTGTCGAGTGATCTGCATGACCCATGGCACCTGACTTGCGCATAATCGTGCATTTTCACTTCTGCATGCTGTTTGTGTTGCTCTGCAATAACACTTCTGAAACACTAGCTGGCAGTTAGGGTTGGGCCGATAGACGATCGGTCAATAGACAACACGATGCTGAGTCGATGTAACGGAGGCCAGCTAGTAAGTGCTGTGCAGGTAAACCTCACTCTGACCTCTAAAGGTGCTCTAGCGACAGACGCTAGAGGCCATGGTCTGTAGCCTCCTTGGTAGAGCAACTGACTCCCATGCGGAAGGTCGCCGATTCGATATTAGCTCGGAGCGGGTTGGGTGGCATAGAACTGGTGGGGTTACACCGGCATTGCCAATCCTCCACCCTGCACCCAGCGCAAACCCTCTTGCGAAAAATACACACTTAGGCCCCGTTTACACTAATACGTTTTAATGTTAAAATGGCATTTTAGAACAAAAATGATCCACACCGAGTTTT
Organism: Danio rerio; assembly: GCF_052040795.2. Lineage (NCBI taxonomy): Eukaryota > Metazoa > Chordata > Actinopteri > Cypriniformes > Danionidae > Danio > Danio rerio. Next base: position 45,741,297 of record NC_141030.1, read on the forward strand.
ACTAAGCATTTCTGTACAGCCCTCCGTCCGCTGAAAATGCACATCACGTGACCACACACACACAGACACAGCCACACACTGTCCTGTGCTCCTCTGAGCTCCAGGCAGAGAGCAGTGCACGTCGGACACATTATCAAGGATGTACCGCTGGATCGTGTCTCACCATAGTTATTAAACGTTAAATTTAGACATCACAAGTCTTCCGGAAATCGCGTGTCTCCCTCCCTCCCGGTCCTTAAGTACGTTGCGTACCCATCTCACCCCTGGATCCCTCCTCGCTCTTCAGACACGTTGCGCGCACATTATCAAAATCACTATCAATACCCCCCCGCCCCGCTTTTTTTACATGATGCTATGCCATCCATCGCGATGGTTCACATTAGACATTGTACGATGCAAATTGGTCGACATCGACCAACCCTACAGGCAGTAGGTTTTTATGTTTGTCACTGTCGACTTTCTTCACAGGTGCTTGTTTTTTTTCTGAACGCTTCCTTAAATGTACAAGTAGCTAAAACTCGCTCATTCAGAGGCGGGAACCAGCCGATGTGCAACAACTTTTACCATAAGGGAAACACAAAACAAAGTCTCCATCTGGAGCTACTTCACAGGACTCCACACTTGTAAACAGCTCTCAGCACTCCCCACACTCGTCACCACTACCGAGCTGACCAATCATCAATCTGTCTTCACTCCGACAAGTGAAGGATGCTGCAATTATATATATATATATATATATATAATAAGTTATATATATATATATATATATATATATATATATATATATATATATAACTTATTATTATTTATATGTTTGTAAAGAGCCTTGAGATGCTACTTTTAAAGGCGCTATTTAGAGCTGCACAATATTAGAAAAAAATTTGCATATTTAGATTTTATGCAATTTATATCACGATATTTTACAAGATACTTTAATTAATTCATAATTTTAGATTGATTGGAATGATTTTGTAGGGGAGTGCATAGAATATAATAAACAAATTACAAGTAAAGATCAATAGAGCAAATATACAAATGATGGAGTCTAACAGTATACAGGAACAGAAATCAATGAATCAATGAATCATGTGGCTTAAAATGATTACACAGGTAAACTTTGATAAACTTTCACTTCATCGTGGTGAAGCTGACTCATGTGTTCGGAGCTGTTATACCTGGTCAACTACAATCCTGACTCCACTTTGTACGTCCTGCATTATGACTACTGCAGATTCACATATTTATATTGTGCAGCCGCTAGCGTTATATAAAAATAAAGATTATTATTATTATTATAAACACCTCGCATAATAGGTAATTTGATGCAAAGATGATATAATGCGTACATAAATGCATATAAATGTTTGTTTGTTTTTTAAAGAAAATCTAAATATTAAAAACGTTTGAGGATAAAGATGCTGATGACCGTTAAACGCGTCATTACAGTCATGTGAAAAGGGTCTATTATTTACTTTTCCTCATTCATTTCTACCTTTTTCCTGATGATGGAATTGGAGTCTGAGTCCTTTTCGAAGAGTTTTCTCTTCTTGCGAAGCGGGTTGTCCTCCAGTTTGGGGGAACGTTTCTTTAGTGCGTCTTCTGACTTGCAGGTTGGGTTGTCCTCATGTTCCGTCTTCCTCTTCGTGATGGGTGAAACAGCAGTGGTCTCCGTTGACATGTCCGGTTCTTCCTTTATCAATGTTCGCTGCTCTTTGAGCAGAGATCCAGGGAGATTGGAGGCGTATTTAAACCCTGGGCCTCTTTTTTGCTTTGTGGCCAAAAGGTGCAAAAGAAAAGAAGACAAATTTATAACAACTCCATTGTATCAGAAACATACTTATTAATTTCATAGGGCACTCAATATTTTAATACATAACTTTATGACTTAAAGGGATAGTTCATCCAAAAGTAATCATCATTTACTCTCCCTCGTGGTTTTAAACCTTTATTACTTTCTTCTGCTGCACACAAAAGAAGATACTTTGAAAAATGCTGATTGCTGTGACTCATTGACTTCCACGGTAGTGAAAACAAGTAGCCAATGGTTACAGGGTTCCAACATTCTTCAGAATATCTTCTGTGTTCAAAAGCAGAATGAAACTTTTGCTACTTTGCTAATTTTAAACAAGTAAATGATTTTTTAAGTGAACTATCCTCTTAAAAGATATATTGTAATCAATGTCAGTGGAGTTACCATATACGATTCCTCGCCTGATAGTGCTCATCATCATTTAGATCATGATAAATCACTGAATATTCAAGTATATTGTAAGGACAATGATGCTTACTTTCCCTGTCTTTCCAGCATGATTGCATTTCGGACACTCCCAGCAATTTGGTAACTCGTCATTCACAACACCACCAGCATCCTTATCCTGAACAACAAAGCAGAACAAGCTTTTACTCTAATATCACAGTTTTAGGGGTGTAACAACTCATGTATTTGTACTGAACCATTCAGGTACGAGGTTTCCAGATTCAGGGCTCAAAATTAACCTTTTTTGCTTGGTAGCATCGGTGCTTCTAACTTAAAAAATGTAGGCGCATCAGCCAAAATTTAGCCGCACTTATAAGCACCGTTACTACAAGTTTTATACAAACATATTTATTGCATTTGAAATCAACAGTAATCAAACAAACAAGCAAAATTTATATATATATGCAAGCGTGAGGAAAATATGTCTCAACGAAATCCCGTTATCACAAGAAAATAGATTTTTTAACATAACTGAGTGACCAAAAGATACACAGACTGCTCACCGGCCCTGCACGCACTGCTCGACATGAATGAATCTGTTAACGGTATAACTGTGCTGTTCTCACGGGTGCTGTCTGATATTGCACTGATGCTTTTGACATATACTGTACCTTATTATATGCATACGTCATGTTAATAGCAATACTTTTCATGAGTAGCGATATTAGTGTACTCAGTGTAAGCCCGTTTGTGATGGTGTACGTGGTGTTAAATTTGACATATAGCTGCCACTTGCACGGCGGACAGCATCTGGCGATTATATGAAGGATTAAACTGAAGCTCTCGTGCTAGATGTGGCAAACAGTTACCTAATAAACTCCATCCCAAAGACTTTTCATAGCGGACTTGAAGCCAATAGAAGTCTTTTATCCACTCTTGGAAAAGTGTAGATAGTGGATTAACATTCAGCACATGATCACTAGTAAGATGTGTCATTATTTGTAACTTTAGATGCCATGATTTCTAAAATAAAATCTGTCAGTATTATCTTCATTCTCATCTTCAGCGCTTTACAGTTTTTCACGGTAGTAGCTCTCCCTGTCATCCCAAGCCAGAAGGCGCTGACTGAGTGATTGACAGCTGATATTTCAGTGCTAGAGCAGTGGTGGGCCAATAAGAAGAGCGCGAAGGCGGGGCAAGCATTACAGACTTGGCTTTGTTTACTGCAGCAAGTTGACATGACAACTGTTTTAAACCAGTCCTGAGTGCTGCGTTTCGCATTTCAAGTGCAGAGATGCATTCTGCGTGAATGTCTCCCGAATCCGCGATTATATGAAGGAAACTGGTCGCAAATAACAATTTTATGCACTCGCACAAATGCTCCAAAATATATTTTGAGGTCGCATAGATAAAATTTCGGGTGCATATGCGACCAAAATGGTTGAGCCCTGAGATAAGTACATTTTTACTAAATAAAACTAAATAGAAACTAAATAGATTGCTGCGTGTTTTACGATATACAATAATAAATGTGAACATAGACATTGCATGAAATATTAGGTCATGAAAATGAACTTGAAAGTCTTGGAGAATCATGGAATTTTAGAAGTAAAAATGTGTGTGAACTAGCTGAGGGCCATTATCAGCGTTGACTTGCTGCGTTAACGCAAGACTCTTATCAGGCGATAAAAGAAATATGGCCGTTAATCTATTCTCAAAGTTGGGTTGGGAGCTGGGTCTATTCTACGCAAGCTATGATGACTTTCACCTTGATAGTTTAGCGCGGATGTATACCTGACCGGTGAGCCGTCCGAAAAAAAAAATATATTATTCAGCTCTAGTTTCTAGTTGTTTTAGTGGGCTGATTAGAAAGCAAACCTTCAAGCATGCTGGATGGATGATTTCACTGCAGATGGAGCACTCCATTAACATCATGCTGAATTTGTCATCTTCACCCTCTACCGTGTCTTCTTTCCCAGCCTCTCCGCACACCACACACACAGCAGTGTGAGGTAAAACAGGCTGCAAAACACACAAACCGTAGCAGTTAGCTTGATATGCCATTCAGGAGATCAAGGGTCAGGTGTGCAGGGTTCCCACAGCTCATGGAGTTGTAAAGTTTTAGACATTGGAAATCAGGCAATTTTGTTTTATTTGACAAGTCACGGAATTGCAGGGATTCTTTTTAGTGGCCCAATTTTAGTTTAAGCCATATTTATCATGTTTTTCCATGCCTGTTGTCATGGTTAGTCTGTTTTTAGCTACATTTTATTGCTTTCAGGTTTAATATATGATTTAATAACCTGTTAATTAAAACCAACATGTCAGGATAAGCAGTGCATGTTCTCCCCGTTTTGGCATGGGTTTCCTCCGGGTGCTCCAGTTTCCCCCACAGTCCAAACACATGCGCTATAGGGGAATTTAATAAACTAAATTGGCCGTTGTGTGTGTGTGTGTGAATATGAGTGTGTATGGACGTTTTCCAGTACTGGGTTGCGGCTGGAAGGGCATCAGCTGTGTAAGACATATGTTGGAATAGTTGGCGGTTCATTTAGCTGTGTCGACCCCTGATAAATAAGTGATTAAGCCGAAGGAAAATGAATGAATCCATTCATTCGTTCATTTTCTACCACTTTTTCAGGGGCCGGGTCGCGGGGGCAGCAGTCTTACGAGAGAACCCCAGACTTCTCTCTTCCCAGACACTTCCTCCAGCTCCGCCGGAGGGATCCCAAGGCATTCTCAGGCCAGCCAAGAGACGTAGTCCCTCCAGTGTGTCCTGGGTCTTCCTCGAGGCCTCCTCTCGGTGGGACATGCCTGGAACACTTCCCTAGACAGGCTTCCAGGAGGCATCCGAAGCAGATGCCTGAGCCACCTCAGCTTACTTATCTCGATGTGGAGGAGCAGAGGCTCTACTCCGAGCTCCTCCAAGCCTGGTGACAGAGCTCCTCACCCTATTTATAAGGGTGCGCCCTGCCACCCTGCGAAGGGAACTCAGTTCGGCCGCCTGTATCTGAGATCATGTCCTTTCGGTTATGACCCAAAGCTCATGACCATAGGTGAGAGTAGGAACGTAGATTGACTGGTAAATCGAGAGCTTTGCCTTTCGGCTCAGCTCCTTCTTTACCACAATGGACCGGTACATTGACTGCATTACTGCTGCCGCAGCATCAATCCGCTTGTCAATCTCACACTTCATCCTTCCCTCACTCGTAAACAAAACCCCAAGATACTTAAACTCCTAAGTAAGGACTTTCCTCCAACCTGGAGATGGCAAACCACCTTTTTCAGGTGAAGCACCATTAGGATAAATATAAATATTTATCAAACTATTATCGAACTATCACATATGGAAGAGGAAGAAAATTACCCAACAATGAGGTACATTACCCATTGTTGTTCTCATAGTGGCTGCAAAGTCCTGCAAAATGATATTCAAGCTAAAACCATTTTAATATTATGCAAAGCACAACAGCATCCTGCCTTTACATGCATTATAGGTCATTCAGCTTTTGAAGTCAGTGAAAATTTGATATTTGGCTTAGTGTGGGAACCCTGGAGGTGATGTTGGGGATCCAGACTGACCGCTATGCACTGTCTCATGATGCAGGACTGCTTCATGCGGCCCGGTCCACCAAACTTCTTCATGTCCTTGCAGAAGTGGCACTCTCCACACTCTTTCCTTGTACATGCCTCACACTTCCGGCATCGTGTCCGTCTGCGCCGGGCACTCGATGACCCACGACCCGACGAGAGCTTCATTCCTCCTGCTGTCGAGCCTGGGGCGGCGCATGGAGACGAGCCCATCTTGGGTTTTGGACGATTGAGCGGCCGCGGCTAAAACAGAAGGAACAGTAGAAATATTAACACAAAATCCAGGAAAAGTTGAACAAAATATCTTGCTGGGTGGTACTCATTTCACCGCTTTATTTACCGTCACTTTAAATTTAAATGAGATTGTACTCTTTTGAAAAGAGGGCGGAGCTACAAATGCCTGTGTGTCAGTATAGCGGCAGATTCAGTATGTAATTTTCGCCACCAGATGGTGTACATTCACAACAAATCAATGCATAGTTTAATGTTGCCATGGCTGAGTGTGGAATCATGGGAGTGATGACTAAAGTATTCAACATTTATTATCATGGTAGTATGAAGCAGAGTAAAACTAAAAGCTGTGGATGTGAAACGAGAGAAATGCTGAAGCAATTGTTGATTAGAGGAAAGCAGCAGAGCTTTTATTATGCCACAGTCCACCGCTTCCAGTTCTTTAGCTCGTGATCATGTAGAGAAGAAGCAGTTTTATCAGACTAAATACATGTTAGGCTTCTGTTATAATGCTGCTCTGTGCAGTCTAACAACACACACTAATTTCTCTGTTTTTTTTTATAAAACTAAAAGCACAAATCGGGCAGCACGATGGCGCAGTGGGTAGCACGATCGCCTCACAGCAAGAGGGGTGCTGGTTCGAGCCCTGGCTAGGTCAGTTGTCATTTCTGTGTGGAGTTTGCATGTTCTCTCCATGTTTGGGTTTCCTTTGGGTGCTCCGGTTTCCCACAGTCCAAACACATGCACTATAGGGGAATTTGATAAGTTGTATTGGTTGTAAGTTGTTTGGTTGTAGTGTATGAGTGAATGTAAGAGTGTATGGATGTTTCCTGCTTATCCGCTGTGTAAAACATACGCTGGATAAGTTGGCGGTTCGTTCTGCTGTGGCGACCCCTGATTAATAGATGGACTAAACCATACTGAATGAATAAAGCAGAAATTGTCATGAGCATGAACACACAGCACACACTCAGACTTCATAGCTTTGCATATTTCTCTGGATTTGAACATTCTCTCCAGATGCTCCAGAACGCAGCAGCACGAGTGGTCTTTAATGAACCTAAAAGAGCACAAGTCACTCCGCTGCTCATCCATTTCCACTGGCTGCCAGTTGCTGCTCGCATCAAATTCAAAGCACTGATGTTTGCCTACAAAGCGACTGCTGGTTTTGCTGCTTCTTATCTGCTCTTACTTCTGCAGATTCATGTGCCCTCCAGAAACTTGCATTCTGTGAATGAACGTCGCCTCGTGGCTCCATCCCAAAGAGGGAAGAAATCACTTTCCCGAACTCTCGCACTCAATCTGCCTAGTTGGTGGAATGAACTCCCTAACTGCATCCGAACGGCAGAGTCACTCGCTGTCTTCAAGAAATGACTAAAAACTCAACTATTTAGTCTCCACTTCACTTCCTAATCTGCAATTCCCTCTGACCCCTCCACTAACTACATTAATAAAATAAAAAATAGAAATTTGCTACTGTTTTGCTTCTTACACTTTCTTTGCATACCTGAAACTTGCCTATAGCACTTTTTCATTGTTGCTCTTATAGTTGTGTAAGTTGCTTCCTTGTCCTCATTTGAAAGTCGCTTTGGATAAAAGTGTCTGCTAAATGACTAAATGTAAATGTTCTAAACAGTTGGGATAACTTAATTATACAAGTCAGCAAAATATATAACACTGTCCAAGTGGGATTTTTTTGTTAATGAATTTTGCCTTGATTGGAAACACGCATATGATTGATCTGTCTATGAATTTCTCACTGTTTTCAACAGTAACACAGTCATAAAAAATGCTTACACTGATAAACTTTAGAGTGGGACCATATGTTTTGGGTTTACTTGAATGTTCGGTTATGCAAATTGTTCATATGCCCTCGAGGCTCTGTAAAGGGGAAAAATATAGGACAAAAGCAGCGTTGAACATTAGAAAACATTTTGCTATTCTAGGAATGCTGATAAAATCTGCCAGTAGTGTCAGTCAGGTAAACCAGAGACTTTTAATCACTGTGCAAATTAAATACAGGGTGTCCGCTGGGTCTTAAAAAGTCCTAAATTCATTCATTCATTTTCTTTTCGGCTTAGTCCCTCCACCAATCCGGTGTTGCCACAGCGGAATGAACCGCCAACTTATCTAGCATATATTTTACGCAGCGGATGCCCTTCCAGCCGCAACCCATCACTGGGAAACACCTATACATTCTCATTCAAACCCATACACTACAGAGAGCTCACCCAATTCACCTGTACCGCATGTCTTTGGACTTGTGGGGGACCCCGGAGCACCCGGAGGAAACCCACGCCAACACGGGGAGAACATGCTTCTTAAATCCATTTAGTCATTTTCCTTTTTGGCTTAATGCCTTTATTAATCAGGGTTTGCCACAGTGGAATGAACTTATCCAGCATATGTTTTACGCAGCAGATGCCTTTCTAGAAGCTCTCCTACACTGCTGCATGCACACCCACACTTACACTACCACCAATTTAGTTCATCAATTCCCCTATAGCGCATGTGTGTGGACTGTGGGGGGAAAACGGAGCACCCGTAGAAAACCCACGCCAACACGGGAGAACATGCAAACTACACATAGGAATGCAAACTGACCCGCCCGGGGCTTGAACCAGCAACATTCTTGCTGTGATGTGACAGCGCTACCCACTGCCCAGTCTTAAATTTCAAAACCTATATTTTAGGCCTTAAAAAGTCTTAAATTCACTGACATTATTGTATTGCAGGTCTTAAATCGTTTTAAACGGGTCTTAATTTTGCTCTGTCCAAGTAAAGCTACTCAATTTGGGCCGACATCCATTTAATGACAAACCATAGATCCCAATAAAACCTTTATATATATATATATATATATATATATATATATATATATATATATATATATATATATATATATATATATATATATATATATATATATATATATAAATATATATATATATAGTTTTTTATTGCAAAGAGCCGTGCGGTTTACAACACCTTAGACATTTCACAGCAAATTTCCCAAATTAAATAGAAAAAACATTCGTTCCTCATGATAATACTAGACCATTAGAAAAATCTTAACCCTGTATTAAGTCTAAAATATTACTCTAATGGCCTTTAAAGGGTCTTAAAATGTCTTAAATTTGACTAAACTCGACTAAAGCTGCAGAAACCCTGTAAATAAGTCAGGATACAGCTGCATAAAAACCAGCAAATGAATATTAACCCGGAGAGCAGTTCTGATCAACTTGAACAGCGTTTCCTTAGAAACTAATATTTCCAACACTGGTTGGTTGCTCAGCTGCCTTATGCAACAGAGCAGTGATGTCAGATCAAATATAAATGTGTGAAATTCAGATTCTTTGATGTGAATCATTTTTCATTACAGCTTTTATTTCGTTATTAGTCTTTAGCCATAAAGCATTTGTGCTAGGGCTGTATAATAAATCACAGTTCAACTTATCCAGCATTAGTTTTACTCAGCTGCAACCCAGCACTGGGAAACACCCATACACTCTCATATTTACACACACACACATACACTACGGCCAATTTAGTTTATTATTCAGCTGATTATTTCTTCATTTTATTTTTAATAAAATTACAGCTTCTAAGTTCTGTTTGCTAAAACCAAACGTGTCTTGCGGTGCTGTTTTTGTAATAAATGGAAAGCAAATGACATTTGTCTTCTCCTCATTCTGGCTGATCCAAAAAATGATCCAAAAAACCATGATGCGATCCGAACTGTGATATTTGTGATCCGATACACCACTAATATATGCTATAAATCAAAAGTAAGCTCAACACTCACATAAACACACACACAAAGGGAACTATACTTCAAACAGGAATATTCCACATCCCTTGGGTTGCCATGTCCCCATTATATCAAGTTTTGCCTGCCCCAGCACTAGCAGCATGGCTTTCCAATGGCACCAGGGTGATTGATGGGAGTGAATGTGGTCTCCACCCTCTCAATGAACCCTCAGTAATGTAGAGGAAAACGCAAACAATCGCATTAGCCAGAAAGGGAAAAAGTGCAACCCGACCTCCTCAATAGGTGTTTCTTTTAAATGGCCTAAGTGGATTTCTCTGCCCCAGAGAGTGCAGATTAGGTCTTCAGACGGAGTCAAAAGTCCTGTTTGCATGGAGCTTTGGATTTGATGCTTGTAGCAGAATTGATTTTCGGCCCTTGCTGAAAGCGTCCACGCATATCAGAAAGCAGAAACCACAGTTTCACAACAGCTCAGATGGGTTATGAAACTGCGTTGGGTGGAAAACAGAAGCACAAATTCAATCACGTGGCCAGGAGAGCTATTGGAAAGAGAGATAGGGGGAATGTTATGTGGGAAAAACAATCCAGACCAAATCTAATATCTCATCAAAATGTGGGAGATGCAATAGTTTTGTGCGTTTTTTAAGAGCTGCAGATTAAAGAGCTTGAAATTTCAGCTAAGAAACAACTCAGATTTTTAATATTGAAAGTTAGGGCTGCAGAATATATCGTTTCAGCATCGATATCGCAATGTGCACATCCGCAACAGTTAATCGCAAGATCTACAATGAAAATGATTTGTAGAGTCAGTGCAGCTCTAATATATACATATTTTGCTCACACTTTTGCGTTGTATTTATTAATGTTAATGTCTTTATTTACATGAACAAACATTAAACACATGCATTTTTTTGATTATTGACTTATCTTTGTTAACATTAGTTAATGAAAATATTGTTGTTCATTTGTTAATTCACGTTAACTCTTCTAATAATGCATTAGTAAATGTGATTAATAAATGCTGTACCTCAGGGGCTTTCAAACTGTGGGTCTCACAGTGAACAAAGGTGGGTCGCGCAACGTCACATAGCTTCAGCTATATTTACATTGCGGTGAATCAAAACCAGTACGATTGACGGCAATAACTCAAAAACCTCTTACCCTAAAATATCTAAAGTGTGTTTCCTACAAAAAGACAAAGCTGGTTATGTTTCACGGCTGTCTTTTTCTTTTCTTTTTTTGCTCGACATTATGAGCACTGCTCCGTTTGAGCCCTCGCAATATGCGTTTAGCCAGTAGAGCTCGCGCTGAGCGGTGCTCTCAGTAAGGGACCGTCAGAAAAGTGCTTCCTTTTTTCGTTTTTCTTTTTTCTTTTTTTCCGTCCTGCGTGTTTTATTTTAAACACAACTAATTTTCTCCTAAATGAGCACAAACAGTAACTAAAATAGTCGAATGCTTAATTATAGATCTGTGCATTCTTACATGAACACCTCTGTTATTAAACAAAACACAATGAGGGATTCATTTGCTGCTCTTCACTAAATAACTAAAGTAACTTTAATCAATATGCAAATACAATTAAAAGTGAAATAGATTTTATAGCTTTATTTAGTTTCTGTATAGGCCATTGATTTTAATAGGCTAAACCTTTTATTTTATTGTCAATATTTTCTAATGTTTGCTATGTATTCTATCATTTGAAGCTATTTGTTGTCCCATATTTTTTACATCCCAGCGTTGACAGATTGTTAATCAATAAATAGCTATAGTGCTAGTTAGTTTTAACGACAGCTAATGTTATGGAAGGGCATAGATGTTATGGAAAATAGTAATATTAATATAACCACCCCATCATTCCTTCCTCAAGCAAATGTGTAAATATTAGATATATTCAGCGATAACGTTAATTGCATTGGCATATTAATCTGATGTTTCCCAGCTTGTAGTAGTCGATCAAAAAGCTATTTAGTTTCTTATGACTATATGTACACTAGCAGTGGAATTTACTGCGATGTGACGGGGCTTGATCAAAGGCTGATCATATTCTCTTCTAAAAAAAGAAGAGTATCTTTTCCAACAAAAAAATGATCACAGTTACAGCCAGCATCCCACAAAATGCACTTGGAGCCTTATTTTTTTTGCATATCAAATCGCAAAATCCAAAAGGCCGCACACCATACATTTTTTTTTACCCATTTTTCCATATTAAAATATTATGGTGGGTCTTGAGATTGAACTTGAATAGGTGGGTCCCGGAATAAAAAAAGTTTGGGAATCCCTGCTGTACATGTATTATTCGTTCATGTTAGTAAATACACATAATGTAAAGTGTGGCCCATATTTTTATGCCAACCTCAATAGACACTTTGTCATTTTGATATCAGATCAAAATGCTGAAAACACAAATGCTCTGACAGGCCGAACAGCAGAGGCTTATAAACAGTCACATGATGTCATTGTTGACATCCACCATTGTCATACTGAGGAAATGTTTCACTTTTCAGCTATGACCACAAAACTGATAGAAACAAATCAACTACCAATGCAAACCATCATAGCATCTAAGAGCGTCTCCATGCTCTGATAGATTAATACTGTAAACAGATTTGCCTGCCATAATTAGAGCCGCTTGCTGACGGGGTCAGAAATTAAAGGCTGCCTCCATCACATTATAAAAACCACTGCGGAGATAAAAGATCTCTAAGACAGGATTACTGTAGATATTAAGGCCAGTCTTGGATTTTGATGCTTGCGTGCATTAAAAATACATACCCACAATAAACATACAGTACACAAACAAGCCGACTCCAGCACTGTGTATGTGATGGCATTATTAAACCATATGATCATAACTGTCCAACTTAAAAGGATATTCACCCAAAAATGAAAACCATTTACTCTTTATTACCCTTTATTTGTTTTAAACCATTATTAACTGTTGAACATAAAAGAAGATATTTTGGAGAAAGCTTTGACTTCCATGCATCATTGAATCAACTTAAATAAATTACTTTAACTTCACTGTAAAAAAAAATCCTGGTTGCCTTATTTTTTTAAGCCGAATCAAATTAACCTTAGGAGTTCTGTTTTAACGATCTAGGTGCAAAGTCTAAAGTGCATGGAGCAAAAGCATTAAGGGCATGTCTGAATCCACTTTTGCTATTTTAAATACGCTCTGTACCCTGATACATGGTCTAGCAGGGTTGCGCTTATTCTCTTAATGAGTTCTGGGTGTGCATTACACCAATCAGAGTTTCATCTGTCATTCCCTTTAAGAGTCAGTTGGGTCGCGCCATGGTGCATTTGCTATTTACATGGCGGACTTTGTAAGTGTAAAAACTGAACGCTTCACTAGTGAGAAATTTGTTAAACAGAGCTTCTGCAGTGCTAGTATAAAGAACGAGCCTCCTCCATTCAGCCTCTATACATTTCTTTTACTCTTTACTTTACTCCTTTATTTTGGTGGAGTAAAGCCTGGGTTATACTTCTGCGTCAAGTGACTGGCGTGACCCACGGCGCATGCAACGCGCAAAGCTTTGCATTTATACTTCTGCGCGCTGTTTCTGTTGTTCTGCAATAACACTTCCGAAACACTAGTTGGCAGTGAGGTGTTAATGTTCCTTCCTGTGTCCAGTTTCTTCACTGGTGTTTTGTTTTTTCTGAACGTTACCTTAATTTACAAGTGGTTTAAACTCGCTTATTTTGAGGCAGGAAACAGCAGATGTGAAACAACTTTAACTATGAGGTAAACACACATCGAAACTTTCCATCCGGAGCTCCTCAAGGGACTCCACACTTGTAAACAATCGATCCATCGGGCCCGCGCGGCTCTCGGTCTCACCCACACTCGTCAGCGATACCAAGCCGACCAATCACAGAGCTTGCGATACGCGTCGTTGCAACGTGTAGTTCGAGAGGTTTTGAGAGGTGCGCATCAGCGACGTCGATGGCCACAGCGAGGCCAAATAAATGAACAATAAGGAAGTTTGGTCAAAAAACATTTGTTGTATCCAAACACGTCCTGTTCTCATGCCCCATATGGAGATGGAGACGTCTTCAAAACCTGACAGGAGGACAAATCTAAACTTGTTTTTAATAAAACAAATATAAATATGCACAAAATAAATAATATTGCTAATAATAATAACATTAAACTAATGCAAATTTTCATGAGTAAACGGAAACCCCCCAACAATAACGCACCAACAATGCACCTTAACACACCTCCTTTCTAGACCGGCACACCCATAAGTCCGCAAAGTGGCGTGAATGGAATGCTATTTAAACAATGTGGTGCAAAACGTGAAAATTAGAGTTGCGCTGGTTTAAAAATTGCTACAAATCTTGCCAAACACATCTTGCGCCTTATTGCGCTGGGTGTATGATAGGGCCCTATGAGTTCATTGAACTTATAGCATTTTAAACTGACTTAAAGGACAACGCAGTGGCACAGTAGGCAGTGCTGTCGCCTCACAGCAAGAAGGTCGCTAGTTCGAGCCTTGGCTAGGTCAGTTGGCGTTTCTGTAAGGAGTTTGCATGTTCTCCCTGCGTTCGCGTGGGTTTCCTCCGGGTGCTCCGGTTTTCCCCACAATCTAAAGACATGCGGTACAGGTGAATTGGATACAGGCTAAATTGTCCATAGTGTATGAGTGTGAATGAGTGTATATGGATATTTCCCAGAGATGGGTTGCAGCTGGAAGGGCATCCGCTGCGTGAAACATGTGCTGGATAAGTTGGCGATTCTTTTCGCTGTGGCAAACCCGGATTAATAAAGGGACTTAGCCGAAAATAAAACGAATGAATGGCTTAAACAGCTTGTGTAATTTATAAAATTAAGTTAGAACATGATTAACGTAGTTTAATAAGTTACAACAGATTAAAAACATTTGCTGTCACAGTGTTTCCTCTAGGATTTCTTCCAGCTGTTGGGGCAGACCTGTTTCACAGATCTACCAACTACCTATTTCAATGACAAATGGAGAAATGTTGTGAGCGCAGTATTACAAGTCCAGATCGCATTTATGTAATACGAGCATGCAAATCTCTGCTTGCGCGCCGATTTCCTCTGCTCATGTACAAAACCTCTTGCATGCCCTCAAATATACGCTGCTCAAGCGCAGATCTTCTTGTGCGCTCTCAAATAAACCCTGCTGAAGTGTGATTATTTATGTAGAGAGTATGTTTCCAACATTTATTAGATTTGCAAGGAATATTTATGAATGTCTCTAATAGGCCTACAGAGGGGCATTAATACATCCTAAAGTAAAGTGAAACGGCTATAAACTCCAGCAAGATAAAGTT
Organism: Danio rerio; assembly: GCF_052040795.2. Classification (NCBI taxonomy): domain Eukaryota; kingdom Metazoa; phylum Chordata; class Actinopteri; order Cypriniformes; family Danionidae; genus Danio; species Danio rerio. Next base: position 45,756,386 of record NC_141030.1, read on the forward strand.
ATGATATGCAGAACCACAGACTTTTAATCTATAAATGAAGTATAATTATGGAAACGGTTCATCTTGACTAAAAGCTACGTCATGTTTGCTAGCCTCACGCATTGCGCAGCCCAGTCAGTCAGCATGTCTCCTTAAAGTGTTAAACAAATAGCGCACAGCACTACTACGGTTACAGAAAAGTTTGTGCTGTTATAACTCACTTACCTTTTAATACGTTTTGGTGTGATTATAACCCGCTATTAAAAAACAATGACTGAATGTTTTGAATGAGAAGCTGTAATGTAGCCGTGGCGGGATGCATTTTGAAAGAATGAAAGAATGAATGTAGTCAAAACCATGCTGTCATGACTAATAATCATATAATTTCTTGCACCTACAAGAATAAATTTTAATAAACTCATTTATTACTGAAAAGCATAATACATTAAGCGGAAACTAATTAATTCATGTAGCTGTAACAAGCTGAAGTAATGTGTTTAAGTTTTCACAGCGTAGTATTTGTTTTCCCTACTATCAGTAGGAACGGTCAGTGGTTACAGGTTTTCTTCAAAATTTCTTGTTTTGTGTTCAACAGCAGGATGAACCTCTTGAGAGTGTGTAAATAGTGAGTAAATGTTCATTTTTGGGTGAACTATTCCTTTAAAGATACTATTCACTAGTTAAAAATATTCTGCAAAAACTACATGAAAACAACAGAAATCACACCCACACACTGGCAAGACTTTAATTGGTAGGGTGTGAAGAAGATACACTTGATATTTAACACCAAACTCACAAAACAGGATGAGGCGGAATTCAGAGAAATAAAGCCTTTTCATCAGGGCGAAGAAAATCACAATACAAAAACACAAACATGTCTAGAAGTTGTCGAGCCAGTCCCAAACAGAGATAACCAAACCAGAAAAAGGGATTAACTGATGTAAATCAGCTACTCTGATAGCAGTATACTACTGATAAAGTAAATCATTTAGAAAAAATAAAAGTGTCTTTAGTATTTCAGTGACTGATAATTAAATATATAGCATACTAATCTGAGAAAAAGGCCTACAATTATTATAATTTTGTTTTGTTTTTTACACTAAACTTACTAAAGAGATCATTGAAATTGAAAATAATAACATCATTTACTTGTCATTGACTGATTTCAAAACTGTTAAACATAAAATATATATTCTGAAAAATGTTAGAAACCTGTAACCATTGACTTCCATAGTATTTGTTTTCCCTACTATGGAAGTCAAGGGTTACTGCTTTTTAGCATTGCTCAAAGTAACTTCAGCAGAGACTCATTAAACAGTAAATAGTGAGGTTTTTTTTTTCATTTTTGAGTGAACTATCCCTTTTAAGAACATTAAAAATTTAAAATTAGTTTATTTATTTATGTTTTAATGCCATATTGGCTATATTCATGGCACAACCTATACAAAATATGCAATATATGACAGGCAATCATATCAATTCCTTAATAAACAAACAAATAATAGTGTAAATCTAGTGGTCAGCCCCCAAAAATACTGTAGTGTCAAAGGCCAGATGTGTTAATTCAAGACCTCCAAAAGCATCACATCTGTTAGATAAAGACGTGTCTTTAGTATTCCAGTGACTGATAATCAAATATATATTATACTTATCTGAAAAAAAGGCCTACAAATAATCAAATATTTATTTTATATCTGAAATTCACTAAAGAGATCATTGAAACTGAATATTCTGTCATCATTTACTCGTCCTTCACTCATTTCAAAACTTAGTTTTGTTCTGTTGAACACAAAAGTAGATATTTTGAAAAATGCTAAAAACCTGTAACCATTGACTTCCATAGTATTTGTTCTCCCTACTATGGAAATCAATGGTTACCGGTTTCTAACATTTTTCAAAATATCTTAATTTTGTGTTAAACAGAAGAAAGAGACTCATGAAACATGAGAACGAGTAAATAGTGACTATTTTTCCCCTTTTAAACTGAATAAGAACATAAAAACTAGTTTATTTACGTTTTAATGCCATATCGGCTATATTCATAGCAAAACCTACCCTAAATATGCAAAAAATAACATGCAATCATATCGGTTTCTTAATAAACAAATAAATAATAACAACAACACTGAAAAGAGTTATAATAAACAGTCTTTTAGCGTAAAATTTGTGGTCAGTTCCCCAAAATACTGTAGTGTCAATCACCAGATGTTGATGTAAGACCTCTAAAAACATTGCATCTGTCAGATAATTAGACGTGTCTTTAGTATTCCGGTGACTGATAATTAAATATAAATTATACTCATCTGAGAAAACAACTAATTTTACACTAATAGATTTTATATTATGACTCTTTTCAGTGTTGTTGTTCTTTGTATGGTTTTTAAGAAACCGATATGATTGCATGTTAAATATTGCATGTCTAGTATAGGTTTTGCCATGAATATAGCCAATATGACATTAAAACAAATAAAAAAAAACTAATTTTACATTTTTATAATTTTTAAAAGGGATAGTTCACTCAAAAATGAAAAATACTCACTATTTACTCACTCTGATGTGTTTCATAAGTATCTTCTGTTGAGCCCAAAATAAGATATTTTGAACAATGTTAGAAACCGGTAACCATTGACCTCCATAATATGAAAAACAAACACTATGGAAATAAATGGTTACCAGGTTCTAACATTGTACAAAATATCTTCTTTTGAATCAACCGAGGAAAAAGACTCATGAAACAGTAAATAGTGACTCTATTTTTTCCTTTTAAAATGAATAAGAACGTACAAACTAATTGATTTATTTATGTTTTAATGTCATATCGGCATATTGCCATATCTGGTGTAAAATTAGTGGTCACCCCCCCAAAATACTGTAGTGTCAAAGGCCAGATGTGTTGATGTAAGACCTCCAAAACATCACATCTGTTAGATAAATAGACGTGTCTTTAGTATTCCAGTGACTGATAATCTGTATCTGTGATTAAGACTGTATATTGTGACTCTTTTCAGTGTTGTTATTTGTTTGTTTATTAAGAAACTGATATGATTGCATGTTATATATTGCATATTTAGTGTAGGTTTATTTATTTACGTTTTCGTAAATAAAAAATCGGCTATATTCATGGCAAAACCTACATTAAATATGCAAAAAAAACAACATGCAATTACATTGTTTTTTTTTACTAAGCAAATAACAACAACAACACTGAAAAGCGTCATAATATACAGTCTTTTAGAGTAAAATAAGTGGTCAGCTCCCAAAAATACTGTAGTGTTAATGGCCAGATGTGTTAATTCAAGACCTCCAAAAACATCCGTCTTTAGTATTCCAGTGACTGATAATCAAACATATATCATACTCATCTGAGAAAAAGGCCTACAATTATTCTAATTTTGTTTTGTTTTTTACACTAAATTCACTAAAGAGATCATTGAAATTGAAAATAATGTCATTATTTACCCATCATTCACTCATTTCAAAACATATTTTTGTTCTGTTGAACACAAAAGAAGACAATTTGAAAAATGTTAGAAACTGGTAACCATTTATCTCCATGGTGTTTGTTTTCCATATTATGCAGGTCAATGGTTACCGGTTTCTAACATTGTTCAAAATATCTTCTTTTGAGTTCAACAGTGTTACAAACCCCTGATGTTAGTCTAGGGTGTGGGGTTTGACATTTATTTAATTAAAATATATTTATATAAACAGTGAATGAGTGGAAAGAGAAAAAGAAAAGAAAAGAAAGAGACTCATGAAACACATCAGAGTGAGTAAATAGTGAGTACTTTTCATTTTTGAGTGAACTATCCCTTTTAAAAATATTAAAAACGTAAGGCTAGTGATTTATTTATGTTTTAATGTCATATTGGCTATATTAATGGCAAAACCTATACTAAATATGCAATATATAACATGCAATCATATCGGTTTCTTAAAAAAAACATACAAATAACAACACTGAAGAGTCATAATATACAATCTATTAGTGTAAAATTAGTGGTCAGCCCCTAAAAATACTGTAGTGTCAATAGCCAGATGTGTTAATGCAAGACCTCCAAAAACATCACATCTGGTCCCAAATCATGATGCAATTTCATAACTGAAGGTCCAGGACTAAATCTGTTGACAAGAGGAACATGTCTGAACTGTTTTTACTCACGCTGGCTCTTTGTCCCGCCCTTCCCCCCATGCGCTCATCTTGTAGGACCGGCTCAAAGAGGCCCTTGTTGGGCTGTGGCCAAAACAGTTAAAAATATCCTGGAAATTGAGGAAGTTGAATAACACAATGATCTATACAAACATCAGAGTAGATGCTACTCCAAAAGGACAAACCTAGGTTAAGCCAAAGAGATGCATTTCATCCTAGTGATGCATGATTAAACGATAAAGATCCAGCCATCAGTATTAGTGGCGATTGAATAGAAGTGATACAAAAGGATTCACTGGAAAGAGAATGAAAGATCGGCTCAGACCACAAGCAATAGGAGAGTCTCACGTGGGCGGCCGCACAAACACACATATGCAAAGCATTCGAAGAAGCCACACGCCTTAGAAAACACTGCATTAAAATAAAAACAACACCAACTGTGACTGATTGAAAGCGTTTGTAGCTGCTAGCATCGCACGACTGCGATAGTAATATCACAACTTCCACAAATGAAGCGTCACAGATTTCACTTTCTCTTTCCCCGCTTCTGAAAGTACCCAACAACACACTGCAATTCCTGAAAACGAACATAATATCTAGCTTGAATATTCAAATCAAGCTCAGTGTTAGCAAACATATATATTCTAATGTAAAAATCTCTCATTTAAATAATGAGCAGCACACCAACATCAAATCTAAATAGCTATAAAGAGTGTCTATAAGCATTTCTGACAGCTCTGACAGCTCCTTCATCACGTGCCTTCAGTCACACACACATGCATACAACGACAACAACAACATGCAGCTACACATCTTTAACTAAATGCAATTAACATTGCTACCTGCTCAGAATCCGAGTTGTCATAATCCTCCTCGTCAGCGATCAAAGACATGGCCATGGCTTTTAGCGTCTTATGCTAGCTGACATGGCTACGGCTTGCTACTGCTACCTCCCTTCTGTTCCTTAGCCATCCGAACACACAGGCTACAGCAAGACATGCTCATGAATATTCAAACGGGGGGGAGGAGTTCCAAGAAGTATAGCAAGGGGGGAGGGGAGCAAGTAAACCAATTGGAAGCCGATATGCAAAAACGGGTTATTTAATATACGCCGGCCTGGCCTATAGGAAGAGGGTATGCTGAGTTGAAGTGTGACATGTTGGAACAGGGTCATGGGGTAAAGAAGAAAGGCCAGTATAAGGACAGATGGTATTTAATCACAAAAGACAGACACAATGGAGGCGAGAATTCAGCAGCTGGGCTTTTAGTCGTCCAGACTGTTGAAGTGGGGGAGTACAAAAGCCAACATCTAATCTCGCGTGTGTCACAATCAATAGGGAAGTAAACTAAAATGAGTCTACATTTGCGTGGGATTGGTCGGGTCTAATTTTGGGGGATTGCCAACACTTCCCTTGTGTCTGATTCATCATTCCAGCGAAGCACTAAATGCAAAGTTTCTCTTCGCTTTTCACCATGAATACACAGATGTAGCTTTTTATTTTTGATGAAATTATGCAACAATTCTCTACTGTTGATCACAGATCAAGCGTAAACACATAAATCAGTTGGGAGGAAAATTAGACCTTGAAGTCTGAATTATTAGCCCGCCTGTATATTTTCCCTCAATTTCTGTTTAACACATTTCTAATCTGTTAAACATCATTTAGAAATATTTGAAATATATTTGACTTCAACTATATATTATAACACAAATATTGCAATATGCAAAACATTCTAATGAGCTTATTAGATAAATAGTGTGAAGAATCCTGCTTTGGCTACATTCTCATGTTTTCAATCGCTTTACTTTTTGTACCTTGAATGTCTTCTTTGGCCAGCAAACGATTGGGGAACCGCTGATGGCCAGCTTGGGGTTGTCATCTGCATGTTCCTTCAAGACAACCTGCTCAAAAAGCAAAAGACACAATTAAAAACAAAGTCTAGAAGCAAAAGTTTAGACATGAAAGAATTAAGTCATCTGGTAGGTCATGTATTGTGCATTATATGGTCTGAAACTACAAGTCTAAGGATCCTGACACACTAGGCATGACCTAATATGATAATGTAATGCATTATGTCACATCTGGCGACATGGTGGCTCAGTGGTTAGCACTGTAGCCTCACAGCAAGAAGGTCACTGAATCGAGCCCCGGCTGGGTCAGTTGGCATTTCTGTGTGGAGTTTGCATGTTATCCCCGTTGTGGGCGTGGTGCCCCGTTGCTTTGGCGCGGTACAGTAAAAGCCCAAAACTTGAAAGCGAGACGTGACTTTTAAGGGACTGTTTAATATGGATTATTTAATTATTCTTACTGTTCAATGAACACAAACTGTCGTAGTTTATTAAAGACGCAAACCCCTCACTGCACGACAGCTGCACCTTTAGCAAACCTCCTAATTCCTGCAGCACGAGGACTTTATGATTGTTTATGAGCGTCAATAGTGGCTGATCTGTTTGGTGAAATATTTGACTGCGTGTCACCGCATCCCTAAGCACTGTTTGGTAAAATATTTGACTGCGTGTCACCGCATATCAAACGACTTAAACGATATAACTAAAGAAATCTCCACTGAGCTGAGCGAGAGCGCTTACTGAACAGCGCAGCATCGATGATGTAAGCGTGACGAGGCCCGAATGTAATGCGAGTGCCGGCCATCTGGGGAGACGGGAGGGGGGACAAGGGAGCTTTGGCACCCACTTTTGTACATAGTACGAGTATGGCCTAAGTAGTTAAAAATATTTATTATTATTATTATTATTATAATACACTGTGTATATATATTTTTTTTGTTTTTTGTTTTTGTGTGAAAATGATCAGACATTTTAATAGGTAAAAGATTATTTGAAGCTATATTAAAATGCATTTTGTGAGTTTAGTACACTAAATTTAGAAAATTCCTAAATTTGCGATACTTTTTTTTTTATTCTGGAAGAGAACAAATCTTATTTAAAAAGAGAAATCAAAACTAAAACTATATTTATAGGCCAGTTCCAAGAAATGCACTTCAACCAAAAAGCCCCTGATGAGTATTGCCGATGCTGTAAAATACACTATAAAAACTAATCTCGATGTCGCTCGTCCTCCGGGTGTGCAAGGACTTATATTTAGAAGTTTAAAGAGTTTTTTTGGTTGTACAATTTTTTGCAGGCCTATAAAAGCAGCAAATATTGACTTGGTGTAACAACAGTAAGTTGCAGGACAACTCCAGCTGTAGTTATGTATTTATTTAACTATTAGTTTATGGGGAGGCACGGTGGCTCAGTAGTTAGTACTGTCGCCTCACTGCAAGAAGGTCGCTGGTTTGAGTCCCAGCAGGGCCAGTTGGCATTTCTGTGTGGAGTTTGCATGTTCTCCCCGTGTTGGTGCCGGTTTCCTCCGGATGCTCCGGTTTCCCCCAGAGTCCAAACACATGCGCCATAGGTGAATTGAATAAATTAAATTGGCCGTAGTGTATGTGAATGAGAGTGTATGGGTGTTTCCCAGTACTGGATTGCAGCTGGAGAGGCAGCCGCTGTGTAAAACATATGCTGGATAAGTTGGCGGCGTATTCCGCTGTGGCGACCCCTGATAAATAAAAGGACTAAGGAAAATGAATGAATGTTTCATTGATAATAATTTGTGTATTCTGACCTATTTTGACTATTTTAAAGGTTACTGTAGGTCAAACTATACAAACTATGCATCTGACTTACTTTTAGGCTTTATGTGGATACAAACAGCTATTTTACAAGCAAGGTGTCTTGTGGTTATTTACAGTGTCTATCAGTGCTCTAGATCTGCCAGTTTTAGATTTTATAGCATGATATACAGTGAATATCTTAGGCAGGTCATAAGCCAGTAGTAAATGGTGTGAATGGTTACTTAAAATGAAGCATTCTCAATTTTACTCGCGGTCAAAGTCAAAAAGCTAATTTCAAAACAATAATAACAATGATGATATAAATCCAAGACACTGAGCAAAACAAAAGAGTAGAAAATATACAGCTGAAGTCGAGATTATTAGCTCTGCTTTTTCAAATATTTTCCAAATTGTTTAACAGAGCATTGATTTCTCACAGTATTTCCTATAATATGTGTTCTTGTGGAGAAAGTCCTATTTGTTTTATTTATTTATTTTTTTAAAAGCATCTTAAGGTCATTATTATTAGCCACCTTAAAGGTGCAGTAGGATTCAGAAGCATGTTTTGTTGTGCTGGTTGAAAGTCTCTTCAGAGTCTAATAGTAATGATTAAAGTAACTGATCTAAACGGATGTATACAGTATGTATTTTTTTATTCTGGGTAAGGCATAAAAATAAAAAATGTTCATCCAATTACATAAAGTCGGACCGACATCTCTCATAATTCTGATAAGTAACAAACTGTCAGTCAACTAATGCAGATTTGGGCTTTTGCGCATCTCTGGTCACGCATATCCGCCATTCGCGTGTGCATGCCTGCCGCGCGTGCACGCCTAGATGAGCGTCACGTGCACGCGAGACAGTCAGTTGCGGCAAAATCAAATGCTTGAAACTTTTTAAACTCCTGAATCAGTATTGGAGTTACTTTTGCATGCCGGAGGAAGGACGACACCATGGCTGAAGTATTTCTGTTAAACAGGTAATGTTCTGTTTTAAAACTATAGTAGTCATGCAGAGCTGATGTAGAGTGTATTGTGTTATGAATGGGTTCTATGCACAGACGTGTTGTTCAGCCACTGAAATCCACATGAAATCTTCTTGGTGGAAGCTAGATGTGACTATTTTTAGTTTCATAAGGGAGCTTTTACAGCATCGATAATGTAGATTTATATTCAGTTTAACAACAAAGTATCAGTAAATAGCGCTAGCCTGCTTGCTGAGCTGAAGTTGCTTTTATATTCACATTGGGTCATTTCTGAGCAATGACAGCCTGTCATTGATATTCCTCCCGATATTGTTTACCGCTACTCTAAATATTCAGTCTGAAATAGCATGTAAGTGTGGCTTATTAATAAGTCAAATTCCTGCACTCCGCCCGGCCAACCACTACATACATTTCTAACTGGCAAATGAACTGGGTTGTCTGCTGTTGTGTCATGGTGGGCGCGCTCGTGATTTCAAGAGGCGTGGCTTTGAAACACAGTCCCTCCCTGCCGTCCAAAGCTAATATGCTATCTGATTAGCATTTTGGCAGATCACCTACTGCACCTTTAAGCAATATTTTTGTCTGGATTGTCTACAGAACAAACCACTGTCATACAATGCCTTGCCTACTTACCCTAACTTTACCCTAATTAACCTAGTTAAGTCTTTAAATGTCACTTTTAGCTGAATACTAGTATTTTGAAAAATATCTAGTCAAATATTATTTACTGTCATCATGGCAAAGATAAAATAACCCAGTGATTAGAAATGAGTTATTAAAATATTATGTTTAGAAATGTGTTGAAACAAATCTACAAGAATTGGGGGAAAATATACAGGAGGGCTAATAATTCTGACTTCAACTGTGTGTAGTATAAAGTGACCTTGACGTCATCCAGCAGTGCTTGTGGATCCTCGATGCCCTCAGGGACGCATTTCTTATTTTCCGGAAGAGATTCGAGTTTCTCCACTAAAGCCTTGAGTCCGTTCAGCTCAAACTCTGTCAGGTGGCTCCATTTTCCCGAGTGATCCATTCCCGGGGAGCCGGACGGCGTTTTGGGACACTCTGAAGGAAGGGATTTGGAGCTGTCTTCTGAATCATTGGCCGACGGTTTAAATGTCTGACAGGGCGGGATGGAAAAAGAGGACAGAATCGTCCCCTCTGTCCCACACGAGTCCTCCTCCATGTCCAGCCGAGTAGCAGACATGAGACTCTCAGTCACTGGCTTTGGTTCAGCTAATTAGGATCAAATAAAAACAAGAGTTGCTTAAAGTTTAATTAAGTTTATTATTCACATAACAGGAAAATATTATAATGCAGTCATACTTCTGTGATTGTTTTGGTGAAAGTAACTTAAAAGTAATTCAAAAGTAGCGTAACGCAATACACCAAAGGCCAAATTACGTATAGCTGCTGACTCACCAGTGTGATTGCGAAACTCGAGGCTGAGATGCGAACGTTTGGTCAAGCAGCTGACGTATCTCTCCAGCACATACCAGCACATCTCATAGAAGAACGGGTAGCGGAATTTGGAGTGCACCTGAAATCAATATACAACATGTCAATGCACCACTATAACCTATAGAGCAGTGGTCCCCAACCACCGGGCCGCGGACTGGTACCGGTTCGTGGAACAATTGTTACCGGGCCACATAAGAAATCATCAATTATTTCTGTAGAAAATATTCCCCCCACGACTTGGTTTCTTCCACTCACCCCCGCCATCTCACGTGAAATGGACTATGCCAAAATCCACCACGGAGCGGGAAGAACGATCGCTAGAAAATAGCGCAGTGGTGGTTGTTGATAGTTTAAAGTTATAAAACAGGTACTTTAGAGTGCAAATCAGCAGAGCATTTAAGGATTGTGCATATAACGTTATGTGTAAGTAGCCGAAATCATTGCAATATGTATCTATATGGAGTTTCACATAATCATACTCATTAGGGCTGGAACATGCCAATGCATACATTAAATTCGGCTATACGGTTGTATTATTGTTAATATGTTCATCAGTTGAAATGTTTGGCACAGATGTTATGTATGTGATGCATATAAACCTTGATTGAAACATAATCAGACAGCGATAGTGCAACTAGCGCATGCACACTGAGTTGTTCATGATTAACCTGGATGCACAAGCGCACCCCAACCTCCCCCCAAACAACCGTTGACCGGTCCGGCGGTAATAAAAAGGTTGGGACCACTGCTATAGAGTACTACACTACCTGACAAAAGTCGTGTGACGTATCTAAGGCCCCATTTACACTGCCAGGTCTTGATGCCCAATTCCAATTTGTTGCCTATATCTGATTTGTTTGCCTGTATCTTTACACGTTGTTTGTGTAATTGTGACCCATATCCAATTCATGTGTTTACACTTGCCATACCATTTACGATGGAAAGAAAGGTGGGTTCTAGCACCTGTGCCACACTAGCCACGATGGAAGAAATTGTCTTGTTTTTTAGCTCTGCGAAATATGCGAAGTGTAGTATTAGCATGAGTATTAGCAGTGAATGGTTTCAGATTTACCCCCACACAGTTTATGTAATGGTATGGCCCTGATGTGTGTGTGTAGTTGAAGATGTTGCCTTTGCCTGTGTGCGCGCTGGTGTTGGAGAGAATAAAGTAGCCCGCAGTGCGTGTATTAATAGCGACAAAAAGCAAAAATTACAGCACGAAGTTCGCCCAACTTTAAAATTATTTTGAGGTGGGAAGGGGCCGTCATCGCAGCTTGCTCTTATGGTTTACATGCTTTATGATGTCCTCCACCATTCAGAGGAATGTGTGAGTACGAGAGAGATCTCAGGTCTGGTGGGAGCAACAACTGACCACTTTCCTCCTCTGTGTTTCCTCTGATGTTGTTTACCGCATCGGCATCTCCACACACGCTCTTCTTTCTGTCATTAAACCGCGGAGAAGCGTCACATTGTCGCAAGTTTAGTGATGTTTAGAACGAAATGCCTCAATAAATCCGATCTGCCTGTTTACATGACAGTCACATTGTCCATTATACGATCTATATCTGATTTATTTCCACATATGCCTGAAACCGATCTCTGAATATCCGAATGCATGTGTTTTTTTTTCGTGTTTACACGGTCATAGAACAGATCTGGGGCCTCATGTACGAAGAGTTGTGTGGAAATCTTACTAAAACATTGCGTACGCACAAAGCTGTAAATGTGCGTACGCAGAAAAAAATTCAGATGTATGAAACACTGCGTACGCCGAATCTCACGCATATTCTTTTGTACATCCGAATGAACGTAAAATTGAGAGCAACATGCACGAGCACAAAACCCCTCCCTGCCTCCTCCCCCGTATGAATATGCTAATGACTATGCTAATGGGAAAACCCAACGAAAAAGCAATGGCAAAAGCAAGCAAAAAGAGAAACTTTGAACAGAATGTGAATTGGAGGTGCTGCTTTCGGAGGTAGACCGGAGAAAAGCGGTGTTATTTGCAAGTTTGTCCTCCGGAATTAACAACAAAAGAAAAAAATAGAGTGGGAGAGTTTAGCTTATGCGGTTAACACAGTTGAGTCTGAACATCGCACTGAGTGAATTAAGAAAGAAATAGTGTGATTTATAGGTCTAAAATGTTGCGGCACTTTTAACAGTCTCAGTGGCGCAGCTCGTAAAATGCAGGTCAACATGTTTTGACACGATCGAGCATGAACTCGGTTCGAAACCAGCGTCTTGAGTAACTCCTTCTTTTTTTCCCCGCTACATATCAGATTTTGCCAACTATTTATCACGAGAAAGACAAGTAGGAATCATTAAGTTTGTGCATCATATTTTATTTGCACATTTATTGAATGGAAATGTTTCTGATTCACGCATGCAAATTCATCTTCAGATAGTGTCTTTATAGCAATGTGCGTGCAGTAGATAGCTCAGATTACATTGGGAAAACAGGCGACCGCTGCAAATTGTGCTTTAATGTTTAGCTGCTCAACTGTATGATATGGAAACCTTATATACCTGCTAGATAAACTCGTCTCATACAGCTGCCATTGCAAGGCTCAGACACTTTGTAGAGAGCAATTTAAACACAACTGCCTCTAGGAGTCGCCAATGGAAATAAAACAGACACGCACAAAAAAATGTGCGTACGCCAGCCAAGAAGCTGGCGTGGAGCTGCGCACATTCCCACGTTCAGTTCATCGTTAGTAAATCCAAACGTGAGCGATTCTGAGCGTGAAACCTGGCGTACGCAAATTTTTTGTGCGTACGCAGCTTTGATACATGAGGCCCCTGATCTGTGTCACATATGAGCAAAAAATCGGAATTGGGACACTTTTAACTGGCAGTATAAACGGGGCCTAAGTTTTAGGAACAACAAATAATAACTTGACTTCTAGTTGATCATTTAGTATCAGAAGTGGCATATATGAAAGGCAAAGGCCTCTAGGTTACACTTATTTTACCACAATAAAATATGATCATGCCTTGATTGTTAATGATTTAATTAAAACAGTAAGTCTTGTCACTGAAGCCAGCAGGGGGCACTCACCCTGAGGTCTGTGTGAGTCCTAATGACCCAGTATAGTGAAGGGGACACTATACTGTCAGTGAGCGCCATCTTTCAGATGATATGTTAAACCCAGTTCTGACTTTCTGAGGTCATTAAAAATCCCATGGCACTTCTGATAAAGAGTAGGGGGGTAACCCCGGTGTCCTGGCCAAATTTCCTCCACCTTCCTTTACCCATCATGGCCTCCCAATCATCCCCATTCACCAAATTTGCTCTATCACTGTCTCTCCATCCACCAATAGCTAGTGTGTGGTGAGCGCACTGGTGCCGTTGTCCTGTGGCTGCCGTAATATCATCCAAGTGGATGTTGCACACTGGTGGTGGAGTGGGGAGAACCACCCCTCATGATTGCGAAGCACTTTTTGTGTATGGGCAAACATGATAAATGTGCTATATAAATACACATTACTTACTTACTAGTTATATATGTATACATATGAATGTAGAGTTTAAGTTTACAGTCATATAAACAAGGTTGGGGTTTCTTAACATTAGCAACTTTAACATTAACAGCAACTTCAATGTTAATTACTCTGAACTGGTGTGTATGTTAAACTGCACGTCCATGGGTTGAAACAAGCGCTGTTTATTTTAGTGTCACCTTTGATATATCGTATTCAATTTCGAGTTATTTTTATTTGACAGTGCTTTTTTTTAATGAACATCATCATATACAGAACCGTACCAAAAACTTGTATACCAAAAACCAAACTGTGAGAAGTCTTGCAGCCCTAGTAACTAATGTACATTGCTTCCTAATACATGGCTCTCGCAGTACCAGGAAAAACGACAGCATGGCTAAGATGCTTCTCATGCAGATCTCTTTCCATTCCTGCTCATCTCCAGGGAGGAAAACTCACATTCTCAGAGTTATGAAGGCTCGTGCTCTCATTCCCTCAAACCTCCTTCAGCCAGCGCTAAATTTAGAGCTCTGCAATAATGCAGCGGCTGAAACAACAGCGCCAGAGCCACGATCTGTCTTCTTCTCTGCCTGCTCTGTCTAGCAGATATAAAAATAGCTCTAAACCCAGCATCAAAGTGTCCTGGAGAGATCCTGCTAGCAGAAACTGAGAAACACCACAACTGCTTTATCCATTCAGAATGCCAAAACTGCCTTTTTACTGAAAGCCAATCACAAGCAAGAGGATATTGATCTGAAATTAAACTGTCTGTAGTAAAGTTCATAATTTAGCTTCATTAGTCTGATTATAAAAAGTCTGCAATAATTTAAATGTCGGTGTGCATGTAAATGTTATAAAGTGAAAGTATTAAATGTGCGTTATTGTCCCCTTTCACACATACAAACTTTCAGACAAACAAACAAATGCTTTTCTTACACTGTAAAACCCAACAAACAACTTTTCAATTGAAATGAGTGAAGTTAACTCAAAACTGACTGAAAGTTACCTCTACTCATTTGAAAAGAGTTTTGAACTCAGTGTTGAAGGTAATGAGTTAATTAAATGCCTCATTACTTCAACTTAAATGGAGTAAGTTTACAGTACTCGTATAGATTAGTTTAACTCAAATGGTTTGTAGCAATCGGTTTCCTTAAACGGTTTGAGTTGCCTTAACTTATTGGGCTTTACAGTACTCAGTTGGTTTGAGATCTTTTCATTTATTGGGTTTTACTGTGCTCAAATTGCTTCATTTACTCAAATGGATTAAGTTCACAGTACTCAATATGATTCGTTTTTTAACTTAAATGGTTTGTTGCAATCGGTTTCCTTAAATGGTTTGAGTTACCTTAACTTTTTGGGTTTTACAGTGTACTTAAAGCTTTTGTTTTGTATCCAAATATCTAAAAATTAATAAATCAAGAAGCATTTTCTAGACAAGCAAAAAATATTGTCTTGTTTACAGAAATAATGAGTCAATCCACTTAAACTCTGCAGACCCGGTACCGGGTCCGTGACGTCATCGACTTTGACTTTCAGATTTAAAGGGCTAGCGTTGCCCCAGACCCCCATAAGTGGTGTCGTTTGAAAGTGTAGAATCTATATTTTATGCACATATGCATCACTTTGGTTTTTATTCTACAGTATAAAAGTTATTTACACTTAATTACAGAGTATTTTGGATACCTGAGCTGGGTATTTCACATTGGTTCATTTTCATATTTTTAAATATGACACATGTACAAGTTATAGCTCAAATGAAAGCTCTTGCCGGTGCTCATACAGTTCTAGCATTCTTTTTACTGAATTATATTCATATGCCAAACAGTTGTTGAATGAATTGTGGTGTTTCCATGGCGCAGAAATGAAAACAATACATTTATGATCAATAAGCAGCCCCAGATAGCACAGACAGCTGTCATCTGTTACATTATGCTGTGTGCTTCAGGGCCATTCTCCTCTGTTTTTGAGGTGATGTGCATAAGTAATGCTTTTATATGTCTGATGTGGACCAAATACAGTGAATTATGTTTGAGCAAACAAAAGAATAGTGAAATATGAAAACAATGATCGCTCCCTGTGGCTTGTATAGCACCTCTCATCAGTTGGAATACAATAACTTTTGCATAGATTATGGTGGAGACATTTGTCTTTATTCCTATGATTACAGACATGTGCAGGAACCACCATCACTAATTACAGCGCGCTAGACCACACAGAACCTAAAAGGTACACTTTCAAATCTGAGTTAATAAAAAAACAAGTACAGAAAGCGCCTCTTTTTTTAGGTGTTTATTATAACACAGACGACATATACAGTTATTTCAAACACTTTCAATAGTGTTTTATGAAAATGCAAAGGGTTTTCTTTAAAATTATACCAAATTTTTGCATTTACACCTCTGCATGTGGATTTGGGAAGCTTTTAAATTTGGGTAGGCAAAATCCAGGCGGAAATCCCCAAATAGCAGCAGAGTTTAAGTGGTTAAAGCAAGTTTTTCCTTAAAACAAGCTACATAATCTACCGATGGGGTGAACTAAATAATCTTGTTTTTGCTTCGAAACAAGATTATTTTACTTACCCCATTGGCAGATTATTCATCTTGTTTTAAAGGTGCTGTATGTAAGTTTCTGACTCTTCTAAAGCATGAAAATACCATATGTTTGCAGATTTTTCAGAAACGTGCTTAGTGAACGTTCTTGTTTATCTGAAAAACAATACTGAAGTCAGATATTCTGCTTTGAAAATTTGCGTTACGTGCAGGAACGTCTGACTTTGTTTTGGTCATTTAACCTGCCCAATACCAGTTTAGCCAATTATATTTCAGCACCCTGGGTTGGCTTGGTGGAAAACAGCATATTTCATTAATTCAGTCATGAAGGCTCTCAAAGTATGCATCTGCAACCAAGATGCAACCTCCGGTGGACAGTAGCAGACTCCGAAATGAGAAGCAGATTCAGAGTTCCACATGAGGTGGTTATTAATTAGCAAATAATATAAATATTATGAACGTAAACATTAGGTGAGCAGGTTACATTGTAACCCCGTGTCCTAACAACACGCTACATGAGATTTGCAATGATAAGCAGTTTGATTGTTTGCACCAGACGAAACAACAGAAATGTAAATTCAGCCATTCAGAAGCACAGAATAGTGCACTCACTGCACTCCAGCGAAATGGTAACGTTTATAATCTAATTGATACATATTAAACCTCTTTAACATTATTAAATGTAGATGCGGAATCACTGATATGTGTTGGCTTGCACTGAGACACAGTTCTAGAGTTCAATTTTAAACTGTTTCTTTTATTTTCCAGATCTGAGGTGAACTATCTGCTGCTGCTTTCAGTAGTATGGCAATAAATGTCACGTGTAAGGGCATTCAAACTGACATTATCAGCATTTAACACTGAATAAAGCACATGATGAAATAAAAGTTGTTTTTAAAATATTAATTTCTGGTGTTGGCTAGGACAAAAACTCATTTTAATATGGAAAATATTCCTTTTTTCACTTGTCGTTGCTTTTATTCGGTTTAAACCAGCCTTTAGGCTCAATAGTCAAGCACACTCCTGTTGGTGTCATCAATCTGGCAACCTGCACTTGTGTGTGTTTTGAACCAGGATTGCAATACCTAGTTCAACCACTGGGTGTCAAACTTACAGTACATACAGCACCTTTAAGTTAAACCTCACATAATTCTGATTTCTTATTTCTGAAAACCAGATCATATTTTTGCTCATCTTGAAAATGTATCTTGATTTAAAGGGTCACGAAACACCAAAGCACATTTTTTGAGCTGTTGACAGTCGTATATGTGTCCCACACTGCTAAAAACACTATTAGGACACCTATATTTCACTAAAAAGTGAAAATTGGTTGTTTTTGCAATATTTCAAGTAAATTCGTACTTCCGGTTTGAAACGAATTTTTGAAGCTGCATCACGGTCATGACATAATAGCGTGTATTCCAGTGTGCAGACTGGACGTCTGTACCAGAGTGTGTCTTATTATGTCTTACAGTGTGATGCATTAATGCATGAGTAAGGCTTAGTTCAAACCAATCAGCGCGCTCTATTGTGCAACTTCATTAATATTCATTACTGTCACCGTGTTTAGACGACAGAGACGCCACGTTGTGTTGGCAAAACAAGCGTGAAGTGTTGCTTTTATAGTTTGCTGCAGTTAAGTTTCGTTTTCATTTTCTCTCTGTGAGAGTTCAGACTCACGTGTGGATTAACAGTGTACGCGACGCTTGACAACAATAACTTACGTGTCTAAGGAGGAACATTGTTTACCTGAGAGCTGTTCTCATCTGCAAACGCTGAGATCCGGATTCGCTTGTAGTATTCTCCTAATAAAGACGCGGCTCTAGTTGCTGGTGATTGTCCTGTCTCTACAGATTTGGTAAGTGAGCGACCAGTGCTCTTTGTTTATTCAGTTTGTTCGTATCGAACTAAGTTAACTATTGCACCGCGTGTAAACATGTTAGCACTACAACCAAACTTTAACCTCGTGTAGGGTTTTTACCGCATTTAGTGACCGGAATAACACGCGCGGCTTTCTGACGCTACCTGCCGTGTGCATCTAAGTTTCCGGGAAATGCGGAGTTTTTTTTTTCTCTCATTCGCCGTGCGGTATCAAACATTGCATGAAAAATACACGCTTAGAGCAGTTCCTCGAATCAAATATCTTGTTTGTCGCGAGGGGCATGAATGAATTCCCTGAATGAAAGAGCCAAACTGCAGTTAAAGTCCAACATTTAATAATTTGGCAAATAATTCGACTACAGATGTCCATGTAGGTTAAACACCATCACTTTCTACTGTGTGTGTGTATTTTGACTCGCGCGTGCCCAAATAGACACTCCCACACCCTCCCACTTTAGTTCCTCCGACACTCCCCCATAAACAGAGCTGAACACGCCCACTTTTCTGACTTTTTCCAAAGTAGAGGTGTGAAAACACCCTGCTGAAACGAGCTGCTGAAGCCCTTTAAGTACTTATAGATTTTTGGACTAGAAACACAACAAAAAGCATTTTTTGCTGTGCAGTAAATTGCTATGAAGAAATAATGTGTGAACAGGCCCTTTTTAAAAACAACACACAACAGAAAATGAATTAATTCTTGAATGAGAAGTTAAACGTTAACAGTCTGATATATATCACAGTAAGAGAATTTTTTTGTTGTTGCACCTTCCATTTCATGCCGACTTGAAATAAATGCTTTACCTTTGTTCTGTTCTCAATTTCGTAGACAGTGAGCTGCATGGGAATGTTAAAACTGTGGAGAATATTCCCGCCAAACACCAGGGTGTCCTCTGGAGTGTAGACGGCATGAATCCAGCCTACAGAAACACATACGAGAGAACAAAACCATTTGTATTTCATAGATTTATTTGTGCATTTTTTTTCAGCATTGGCTCTGGAAGTATATTTCTCATAGGATTTTTAGAAAGTATTCATTAAAGCATTTTATTAATGTATTTTATGAATGTAAATGATTCCTTGCAAATTGAGAGGAGTCAGCACTAAAGTTAGGGATGCATTAATGTTTAGTTTTCAGATGAAAGCGAAAGTGGAACTAACAAGTAAATAAGTGGCATTACTGCTGTGCATTGTACTCATTCAATTACTATTATTATTATTTTTTTTAGTCTAGCATTTTTTCTTCGGAACTGTCAAGCCCTAAACTAGACGCATTGGTTTAACCTCAGCACAACTAAAACCATAATAACCAAGAAGTAGGTAGCACATCATTATTGTTGATGTAACTAGCTAATGTATTTATTTTGTTTTATTTATTTATTAATTTGAAAGTATTTATGTATTTATCTCAAATTGTACTATTATCATTATTTTTGTTTTATTGTTAATATATATATTTTTTTATTGCTCCGTCTTCTGTTATATGTTTTACAAGAAAAGTGGCTATGTGTTTGTATGGGTTTTGGGGTTAAATGTTTACAAAAGTGTTCAACAAAAGAAAAAAGCAGAAATTGGACATTTGTATACAACGATTGCTTTCCACTTGTGTTCAATAAATAAAGTTTATAAAAAAATAAATTAAAAAAACGGGTGATTTTGCTCACATTTTAAGATTATAAGGCTGAACGACATGAAATGCCATCAGTCTACTGAGATTTACCAGTATTTTTCTGTTGCAATCGGGATATCATAATAATTAACCCTGAAAAACAAAGCAAACACTACCAGATTGATCAGCTGTAGTATACGAAAAGAAAATGCTGAGTTTGTCTCGTCTAAAGGCTTATTCTGTCGCCATCTTGTGGCTGAACGTCAACTATCTTTGCTCTGCTCAGTATGACAGGCTGATGGTCACCGACCTGCTGAATCTCCAAAGTGCTAAATATTTAAAATAGGCTCTATCCTTATAAATAAACTGCATAGTTGCAATCTAAACAACTACATTCTCCTCTAAAAAAGCCTCAAAAGTACATGATGTTGTCCAACAGCTGCAATATTTGTCAAACTGTAGTGAGTAGTTTAGTCCCTCTTTAGTCCTAGTGTGGGCGGAGAAATACACAAGGGTTAAGAGGCAGTACGAGGGCTGATATTGCTTTAATAATGGCATGGCTATCAGCCAATCAGATTCGAAAACCAGACAGAACTGGTGTATAAATAATATTATGGCAAGCTATAGCTTCAAACATTGGTATAAAGCTATTTCAATCATCAATAAATGTTCATTGTGATATAATGGCAATAACAATTTCAATAGAATAATCAACAGTTGTATTTTTTGTCATAATCGCGCAGCCCTAATATACACGACTGTTTTGTGTTATATATGTGCACAGCTTACCTGATGGGATGAAGAAGGTGTATCCCTGCTTCAGCTCGACTCTCTGGCATCCGTCTGCTCGGTCACCCAGAAAGATGTCGCTCTGTTTGCCTGACAAAACCCAGTCCTCATACAGAGACAGGTTGTGTGCGTTTGGAGGAATCAGCCAGAAGACCTGCAGAACAGCAGACACAGTGAAACAGGTGCCATTACAAACTGGGATATGAGCACTGGTAGTTATTGTTAATGTGCAAATAATTTTTCAATTCAATTTTGTTTATAATAAACCAAATTAAACCAGCCTAAGCTGTTCGGCTGGTTTTAGAGGGGTTTTGGCTACTTGCAGGCTGGTTTCCAGCCAATTTCATCTTGGTCTTTGCTGGTCAGGCTGAAAAATGACCAGCTAAAACCAGCTTGACCAGCCTGGTTTAAGCTAGACATAGCTGGTTTTGGCTGAGTAGGCTGGTCAAGCTGGTTTTAGCTGGTCATCTCCCAGCCAGACCAGGCTGAAAATGGCTGGATACCAGCCTGGAAGTAGCCAAAACCCCTCTAAAACCAGCCTAGTTGACCAGCCTAGGCTGGTTTAAGCTGTTTTTTTTCAGTAGGGATGCACTTTAAAACAACACAGTTTACCAAAGTGCTAACAAACAGTAAAACAAAGCATAACACATACTTCAAAACACAAATAAATAAACATAACATCTCACGCTGTGTTAAACACTAGGTAACTGTTTGCCACATCTAGCACGAGAGCTTCTGTTTAATCCTTCATATAATCGCCAGATGCTGTCCGCCGTGCAAGTGGCAGCTATATGTCAAATTTAACATCACGTACACCATCGCAAACGGGCTTACACTGAGTAAACTAATATCGCTACTCATGATAAGTATTGCTATTAACATGACGTATGCATATAATAAGGTACAGTATATGTCAAAAGCATCAGTGCAATATCAGACAGCACCCGTGAGAACAGCACAGTTATACCGTTAACAGATTCATTCATGTCAAGCAGTGCGTGCTGGGCCGGTGAGCAGTCTGTGTATCTTTTGCTCACTCAATTCTGTTATAAAATCTATTTTCTTGTGATAACGGGATTTCGTTGAGACATATTTTCCTCACGCTTGCATATATATTTTTTTTGCTTGTTACTTTGATTACTGTTGACTTCAAATGCAATAAATAGGCTATGTTTGTATAACACTTGTAGTAACGGTGGTTATAATTGGTGGGTGCGACTAGATTTTGGCTGATGCGCCTAAATTTTTAAAGTTAGGAGCACCGGTGCTACCAAGTAAAAAGGTTAATTTCGAGCCCTTTATTGTTCATAATTAGTTTATGTTAGTAAATATTAATATTAATGATTGAAAACTCACTGTAAAGTGTGACCCACATTTCGAAGCACATTTTCATACTTTACATTTCGTTTTAAATTCATGTTTCTTCATTTTTGGTCTTTGCTAATAAAAGTAACTGCTAAAATTGCGCAATAAAAAGTTGCATTCATTAATACAAATGCACAAGAATAGCTGTTAAACAAACGGTCTCAGATATTTGGACCCCACTGTATGTCTAAAAAAGGCAGTAAGCTGATAACCTCGCTTCTTTCTTGAACATGAAATTGGTTCAATTCTCTGGTGAAAACAGGAGGATTACATAAGAGGAGAAAACTCCCACAACTGTTCCTAGAAGTTCCTTCAGTCATACAGTGCATGTGTCAAGCTCATCTTTCTTGCACATGCCAGCGCTCTTGTTTGACCTTTCAGAGCGGATATTATCTGATACCCTCCAGCAAACGCGCACACACACACACACACACAAGCATCATTTCTGCTGACACTGCGGCCCCAGCAGGGATGCAACAATGCAAACAGGGAAGAGATTCATTTACAGGGCCTCCAGACACCTGATCTTCACAGATACAGACAAACACAATCCTGCAGCGCACAAAACTAGTTTAAAAGAGCAGGGAACAGAGAAGAAAACCTTGGTGGTGCACAAGGCTGTTGCTAAGGTGTTCACAGAAATCCCACTCTATGCAAAATGTCAAATTCCCTGACTAAAAACTGCATTTTCATGACCTCATTTTTCACTTAAAGGTGCTGTGTGTACATTTTTGACTCTTCTAAAGCATAAAAATGCCATATTATGTTTGCAGATATTTAAGAAAAGTGCCAAACATACTTGTTTATCTAAAAAGCAATGCTAAAGTCAGTTATTATGCTTTGAAAAATGTGCGTGTTTTGGCCTCTATAACCAGCCCGCTGCAAGTTTACACTATTACATTTCAATTAGGGATGCTCATAATAATCGATTAACTGTTAACCGAAGGATGCGCTGTAACCGATTAATGGTATCAGTTAGGGCTGGGCGATTTTTCAGATTTTTTCGATTACTTCGAATTTATGTTTTAAGATGCTTTAATTTTGAATCAAACCGAGAAATCGCGATTTTTAAAATATATATATATTTAATACATTATAATGGCACCAATGCGCTTTGGTTCACTCTCTGTATGAAGCAGGAAGCACACCAGAAGCGCCTCTCGGTGACGCGCCGCGCAGCACCACGCAGCGCCATGGATTTTAGAACTCTAAACAGGTTTCTATACACACACCGGCGCTGCCCAGCCACGATTCAGGATGCAGGTTATATTTTAGCCGTGCCACAGAGCGCCATCTGATTAGTGTCATGTTAAATATCATGCGAATGTGCGCGTTTGGTGTGTGATGGTTTAAACTGTCATGTGCACGCCGTGTTGCGGCGCTTCTGTTGTACGACCTGCTTGACTGCCTGTTAAAACATGAAGTCATGTAGGATTTTACTTGTTGCATTAGTCTGAGTCACGTCTGTGAGAATTTCAACATGTATAAAGGACGTAAAAGCGTGCCATGTGAAAAACCGCGCCGATCTTTTGGTTTGAACACGAGCAGAGGTGAGGGCATGCAGCAGTCAAAAATGAAAGTACCTGCCCCCATGACATCATTTAGAGGACCTAGTTGAAAACCAGACAGATCAGCCAGCATAATACAGAGAGTGGAACAAAGCTCATCAAATGATCGGTATTTAAAAGGGGGAAAAAAGAAAAATAGATTAAATATATTATTTTATATTAGACACACATCTGGTACTTGTATTTGCTCCTGCTATACGTCCACAACTTTACACATTGGGTTAAATTAGGCTTTACAGGTTTCATGTTCAGTCCTTTACTTCCACTGTATCTTTTTAAGAAAAAGGCAGCAGCTTTACAACCTGTCATTCAATCAGAAGACAAAGCCGAGCTGACAGCCAATCTTTCCTAGGCTCAGCAAAACTTGCAAAAAAAATCCCTCTGTATTCCTGCAACTGCAATATTTACACAAATATTTCTTATTCAAATCTTCAGCAAGGCTATTTAACTCGTGAATTTGTTTTACATTTATTTACACCTTGACCGATTTTTGTATGGCATGGCCATTAAAAATACAACGTTCCTTAACCAGATGGCTTTTTAAGTTACTTTTAAAGAGAATGTTTCTACAGTCATGTTGTTGTAATGCTTTGAGAAAACTAATAACACAATAACAAAAAAAAATCTAAATCGTGAATTGATCAAACTTTATAAAAAACCTAGATTTTTTTTTTTGCCAAATCGCCCAGCCCTAGTATCAGTAAAACGATTAAAAAATATTGTTTTATATACTTTTAGTTTAGCTGCATAAGGGGCCGGTCTAATGCGCTTTTTGCATTAAGAGGGGCGTCTTTTGAATGGTTTACTAACGGCGAACTTCTGCAAACTCAGCAATGACGTCACATTCACCGCGAGCGAATTAGCGGACGCATGGAGTATAAACCAGGCTTCAGAAAACAAATTAAACCTCCAAGCATTTCCCGCTTTTATGAACAACACTTCAAATACAATCTGAATATTCTTTAAAAAAAAAAAACTCTATAAATAATAAAACGAAATAATAAATAATTGTACTTCAAGAGTTCACACTTAGCTGATGATTGATTATAAAGCGTGTTTGGCATGCTGTCCTGGGAGAGAGCCCTGAGCTCATAAGATCCTTGAGCCCGGGGCTCCCTCCCGTTTGCAAGGCGAGAGGGGAGTTTGAGCTTAGGTAGATCTGGAGAACTCCCCTGCTGCAGTAGTTAATGAACAGATAGTGATTGCTCTTAAAAGATAACTACTTACTAGGAGCACGTCTATGGTGTTGATTTGGATTAGTCAATTAAGTTGCATGTTTTCGGACGGTGGGAGGAAACCAGGGAACCCGCAGGAAACCTACGTGAGCGCGGGGAGAACGTGTAAACTCTGGACAGAAACGTCAGCTGATTTGGTAAGGACTAGAACCAGTGACGTTCTTGCGGTAAGGCAACAGTGCTAACCAAAGGAGGAGGAGTAGGGGTGGAAGGGGGGATTCTTCAAATCGAAGATGGCTGTTATATGGAACTTAGGCTTACCTTCTGTCCTTTGAAGACATGATACCAAACCGATGTGCCGCCAAAGTCGATGTGGAAGTCAGTGAAGCAGCCTTTCACACTCATCAGACAGTATCTACAAGCAGACAGAAACAAGGAAAGTACAAGCGTGATTCGCAACATCTGCATAAATAGAGGAGAGCGATAAATCCCTAATGATCTTTCTAAATCCTGACCAAGAAATAGAGAAGAGATGGGAGTAACTACACCATGGGAATGTTCAACTCCCAACCTTAAAATTAATATTTCCTTTATAAGTGTCTACAGTGGAATTCCCCCTTCTCAATCAACAGCACTATCCCAGAACCGAGTGTTATTTTCAGCAGTAACTCAAGGCTCGGTTTCTCTTTTGTGGACAGAACATACTGAACTACAGTCATGGTTTGTTTGTTTTCTTTAATTGCAAAGAGATACAACTCAAAACATCAGTGGACATTAGTGACTTTTACAGCTTTTAAATTCCCTAATCAGGGATAAAAGAGGAAACACAAATGACTTCACAACAGAACAACATATCCCTTTGCATTATCTTACATCATTTATACCATTTTAGGTTATGGCATAGACATAAACTCCTTTAGCATGGAAAATATTTTTAATTGTAGCATATTGTTGACTCGATAGTTACGCTCGCGCCTGTTGGTGCGTCAATCTGGCAACTTGACTGTGGTTAAGTTAAAAAGTGTTCAGAAGTGCAATATCTAGTTCAACCACTGGGTGTCAGTCTTAAGGCTGATTTATACTTCCGCGTCAAGCACACACATATGCTATGGCGAAGCCTACGTTGGATGCATATCCCTCGCCGTGGCCATCGGCGTCGCTGACGTGCACCTTTCAAAAAATGTAACTACAGTCCAAAGACATGCGGTACAGGTGAATTGGGTAGGCTAAATTGTCCATAGTGTGTGTGTGTGTGTGGATGTTTCCCAGAATTGGGTTGCAGCTGGAAGGGCATCCGATGCGTAAAAACATGCTGGATAAGTTGGTGGTTCATTCCGCTGTGGGGACCCTGGATTAATAAAGGGAGTAAGCCAACAAGAAAATGAATGAATGACTGAATGAACGTCGCAGCGACGCATAGCGCAAGCTTTGTGATTGGTCAACTTGGAAGCGATGATGAGTGTGGGCGGGACCGAGAGCAGCGCGAGTCCGTTGGAGCGAGTGTTTACAAGTGTCGACTGTTTACAAGGAGCTCCGGATGGAGACTGTTGCTTTGTGTTTACCTTGAGGTTAAAGTTATTGCACGTCCACCGGTTCCTGCCTCAAAATGAGCAAGTTTGGTCCCTTATATCAGTTTTCTTCAGATAAAGCCGTCTCAACAACAGGACAGGGAAGCTATTTTCGGGTTGTGCATTTGTCATCTGCTTTGTAGCGAGGAGTAGAATTAATCAAACCCCAAACAGCCTCGTGTCTGGTTAAAATCTGCCCCACTGAGCCAGTAGCAGAAAAAAAGCAAAGGAATCTGTTAGCGCTAATGAGCAAAAAGGCATCGCTCACCGCGGGGCGTCTTGAACTGAAAGAAATTATCTGACATCAAACCCAGATGGCTGAGGCCTTGAGAAATTAAACTTCTAAATTTAGGGGTCACGAAAGTGTGGATCTGTTGTAACTGACAGGCTCATTATTACCAGACTTATACACATGTGATGGCTTTGCAAAGATGGCAAATGATGTCACTGGAGATGATGTCACTAGTCATGATGTCATTAGTGATACTGTCACTGGAAATGATGTCACTAGAGATGACGATGTCACTAAAGATGTCCACTGGAGATGATGTCATTAAATATGTTGTCACCAGAGATGATGTCATTGGAGATCTCACTGGAGATGATGTCACTGAGCATGTTGCCACTGGAGATGATGTCAATGAAGATGATGTCATTAAATATGTTGTCACTGGAGAGGATGTCATTGGCGATGTCACTGGAGATGATGTCACTGGGCATGTTGCCACTGATGTCATTAAATATGTCGTCACTGGAGATGTGGCTGCTGGTGATGATGATATTACAGATGTTGTCACTGGAGGTAAGGTCACTGGAGAAGGCACTGGAAATTATGTCACTAGAAAATGATGCCACTAGAGATGTTGTCACTGGAGATGATGTCACTGGAAATTATGTCACTAGCAAAAATGATGCCACAAGATATGGTCACTGGAGATGATGTCACTGGAGATGATTTCACTGGAGGTGATGCCACTATAGATGATGTCACTGTAGATGATGTCATTGAAGATATTGCCCACTGGAGGTGATGCCACTATAGATGATGTCACTGTAGATGATGTCATTAGAGATGTTGTCACTGGAGATGATTCCACTGGAGGTGATGCCACTATAGATGATGTCACTGTAGATGATGTCATTGAAGATATTGCCCACTGGAGGTGATGCCACTATAGATGATGTCACTGTAGATGATGTCATTGAAGATATTGCCCATTGGAGATGATTCCACTGGAGGTGATGCTACTATAGATGATGTCACTGTAGATGATGTCATTAGAGATGTTGTCACTGGAGATGATTCCACTGGAGGTGATGCCACTATAGATGATGTCACTGTAGATGATGTCACTGGAGATAATTCCACTGGAGGTGATGTCACTATAGATGTTGTCACTGGAGATGATGTCACTAGAGATGTTGTCACTGGAGATGGTGCCACTGTAAATTATGTCACTATAGATGATGTCACTAGAGATGAAATTACTGGGGATGGTGCCACTGGTGACGATGATATTGGAGATGATGTTACTGAAGATGATGTTACCGAAGAAGATGCCACTGAAAATGATGCCACTAGAGATGTTGCCACTAGAGATGATGTCATTAAAGATGATGCTATTGTAGATTATGTAACTGTAGATGATGTCATTGGAGATGTTGTCACTGGACATGATGTCATTGGAGATATTGCCACTGGAGAAGATTGCACTGAAGGTGATGTCACCTTAAATGTCGTCACTAGAGATGATGTCACAAGAGATGATGCTACTGGAGATGATGTCACTAGAGATGTTGTCACTAGAGATAATGCCACTGTAAATGATGTCACTATAGATGTTGTCATTAAAGATGAAGTACTGGAGATGATGTCACTAGAGATGATGCTACTGGAGATGATGTCACTAGAGATGTTGTCACTAGAGATGATGCTACTGGAGATGATGTCACTAGAGATGTTGTCACTAGAGATAATGCCACTGTAAATGATGTCACTATAGATGTTGTCATTAAAGATGAAGTACTGGAGATGATGTCACTAGAGATGATGCTACTGGAGATGATGTCACTAGAGATGATGCTACTGGAGATGATGTCACTAGAGATGATGCTACTGGAGATGATGTCACTAGAGATGATGCTACTGGAGATGATGTCACTAGAGATGATGCTACTGGAGATGATGTCACTAGAGATGTTGTCACTAGAGATAATGCCACTGTAAATGATGACACTATAGATGATGTCATTAAAGATGAAGTACTGGAGATGATGTCACTAGAGATGTTGTCACTAGAGATAATGCCACTGTAAATGATGACACTATAGATGATGTCATTAAAGATGAAGTACTGGAGATGATGTCACTAGAGATGTTGTCACTAGAGACTATGCCACTGTAAAGGATGACACTATAGATGATGTCATTAAAGATGAAGTACTGGAGATGATGTCACTAGAGATGTTGTCACTAGAGACTATGCCACTGTAAAGGATGACACTATAGATGATGTCATTAAAGATGAAGTACTGGAGATGATGTCACTAGAGATGATGCTACTGGAGATGATGTCACTAGAGATGATGCTACTGGAGATGATGTCACTAGAGATGATGCTACTGGAGATGATGTCACTAGAGATGATGCTACTGGAGATGATGTCACTAGAGATGTTGTCACTAGAGATAATGCCACTGTAAATGATGACACTATAGATGATGTCATTAAAGATGAAGTACTGGAGATGATGTCACTAGAGATGTTGTCACTAGAGATAATGCCACTGTAAATGATGACACTATAGATGATGTCATTAAAGATGAAGTACTGGAGATGATGTCACTAGAGATGTTGTCACTAGAGATAATGCCACTGTAAATGATGACACTATAGATGATGTCATTAATGATGAAATACTGGAGATGATGTCACTAGAGATGTTGTCACTAGAGATAATGCCACTGTAAATGATGACACTATAGATGATGTCATTAATGATGAAATACTGGAGATGATGTCACTAGAGATGTTGTCACTAGAGATAATGCCACTGTAAATGATGACACTATAGATGATGTCATTAAAGATGAAGTACTGGAGATGATGTCACTAGAGATGTTGTCACTAGAGACTATGCCACTGTAAAGGATGACACTATAGATGATGTCATTAAAGATGAAGTACTGGAGATGATGTCACTAGAGATGTTGTCACTAGAGACTATGCCACTGTAAAGGATGACACTATAGATGATGTCATTAAAGATGAAGTACTGGAGATGATGTCACTAGAGATGATGCTACTGGAGATGATGTCACTAGAGATGATGCTACTGGAGATGATGTCACAAGAGATGATGCTACTGGAGATGATGTCACTAGAGATGATGCTACTGGAGATGATGTCACTAGAGATGATGCTACTGGAGATGATGTCACTAGAGATGTTGTCACTAGAGATAATGCCACTGTAAATGATGACACTATAGATGATGTCATTAAAGATGAAGTACTGGAGATGATGTCACTAGAGATGATGCTACTGGAGATGATGTCACTAGAGATGATGCTACTGGAGATGATGTCACTAGAGATGATGCTACTGGAGATGATGTCACTAGAGATGATGCTACTGGAGATGATGTCACTAGAGATGATGCTACTGGAGATGATGTCACTAGAGATGATGCTACTGGAGATGATGTCACTAGAGATGTTGTCACTAGAGATAATGCCACTGTAAATGATGACACTATAGATGATGTCATTAAAGATGAAGTACTGGAGATGATGTCACTAGAGATGTTGTCACTAGAGATAATGCCACTGTAAATGATGACACTATAGATGATGTCATTAAAGATGAAGTACTGGAGATGATGTCACTAGAGATGTTGTCACTAGAGATAATGCCACTGTAAATGATGACACTATAGATGATGTCATTAAAGATGAAGTACTGGAGATGATGTCACTAGAGATGTTGTCACTAGAGATTATGCCACTGTAAATGATGACACTATAGATGATGTCATTAAAGATGAAGTACTGGAGATGATGTCACTAGAGATGTTGTCACTAGAGATTATGCCACTGTAAATGATGACACTATAGATGATGTCATTAAAGATGAAGTACTGGAGATGATGTCACTAGAGATGTTGTCACTAGAGTTGGTGCAAAAAACAAGCACTGCAGATCCAGATGTTTTTCAAATTAAAGTGAGGACAAACGTTATAGCCTCATGGACAGCAGGCTGCAGCAAGTTACTCTAGAGTAATATATCGCAACCTGAAACCTCAGAGGTCGCAGCCTATAATTAGAGCTCTTAGATGAAGAGTTATGAATTAATAATCAATGATTACATAGTATCCTCACAGAGACTAATAATGCAGAATTATTATACATTAAAATACTTTCCTAAAGCGTGCACAATGTAATTATAGTAAAAAAAAATAAAATTAAATAAAGAAATGATATTAATAGAGTTTTAATATCAATGAAATGTCCTTAAATTATTAATACAATTAAAATATAAATTCATTTAAAGTTGGTTTTAATGATTTTATTATCTTTAAATACTTAAATTTTTAATACAATATAAAGATTAGCAATTGAAAATGAACCCCATGAGAAATATATCAATAGAATTGCAATATTAATATATTACATACATATTTGTGTTAATATCTTTCAATATCAATAAAATATGATAAACAGTAGCATTAAAATATAGTTTTATGAAAAAACACATCTAATTATTAATAAACGTAACATAAAAAACGTATTTTTCCCCAATGGGAAACAGTAAGCAAATATAAATGAAATGATTATATATATATTGATTATATTAAATTATTATATATATATATATATATATATATATATATATATATATATATATATATATATATATATATATATATATATATATATATATATATATATATATATAATATGCATACATAAGATGTAAAAATGCTTACATGTATAATTAAACATTTAATATTTCTATAATAATCCTGACATCATCATTCATAGCTGTTTACCATTATCTCCACACTGCAAAAAAATTGTTCAAGTCCAAATATCAAAAAAATAGTCGAAAAATGTTTAAAAAATGAGCAAAAATATTGTCTTATTTTCATAAATAAGTCAAAGTCAAGTATGTTTCCCCCTAAAACAAGCAAAATAACCTGCCAATGGGGTAAGCAAAATAATGTCATGTAAAAAGGAAAAACAAGATTATTTTGCTTGTTTAAAGGAAAATTTCACTTCATTTTGGCATATTATTGCTTAAAACAAAACGATTTTTTGCTCGTCTAGAAAATGCTTCTTGATTAAAGATGTTTTAGATATTTGGACAATAAATAAGACAAAAAATCTAAGTAAGAATAGCATTTTTGCAGTGCTGCCAATTCTGTATTTATTCTCGTGCAGAATTGCATTGTCAGGTCACCTGAGCATCATCTCATAATCTTCAGCCATATAATACACACAAAATAACACGCTGTCCATCAATCAATCTGATCTCAATCAATATCAAATACCACTGCCATCCATTCAGCGGAGACCATGACGCGCAGAAAGCAGCCAAAACAAAACTATAACCTTGATGTGCATAACCTATAATATTCCTATAGCTATAACCTCCATGTTGCCAGATCAATACTAATAATACCACCTGCAGCATTAAGTAATGAAGAAAGGAAGATTTCCTTAATAATTAAAGCATCACCATAGACCACACAATCAAAAGTGCTCTTACCACACATGAATGACAGCACAACTAGCAAAGAAAGTTCACCAAAATACAGCAGGAGCAAGTACAACGCACACACATACCCAACAGTGCTTCATCCTGATCTGAGGCTCTTCTCTGCACAAGTAAAGCATTGGCAACCCAATTGACTTTACGAGCTGGATTTCTGCTTTTCTGAGGAGCTGCCTGCATGAGAGTGAGATGAGGACAGGAAGAGAGAGGGAGACTGGGCTTCTGCGTGCAGGAAATGCTCCTCTGCCCTGCTCTGATTGGCTGAGCTGGACTCATTGGGACACTGCAGCAGGATCCGCCTCTTCTCCGCATTAGAAAAGTGCTGCCTAGCAACCTGATGGAGTCGCAGCAGCTGCAGGCCAGAGAAATGCGCAGCATGTGCCGAGGAGCAGAGCAAGGCACTCTGGGAAATGAGCAGACATCGTCTTTGACTAAAGCAGGTTGCTGAGATTAACTCGCCAAGCTCAGACTGTCAACTAAGAGCCCATTTTATGTTTATGAAAAAAATAATACATTTTTATATATATATATATATAACACCGGCCACTTTATTAGGTACAGCTGTCCAACTGCTTGTTTGAGAAAATTTCTAGTCAGCCAATCACATGCAGCAACTCAATGCATTTAGGCATGTAGATTTGCAGTTCTCAAATAACCACTTGTTATAACCAAGGTCTGCAGAAGAGCATCTCTGAACACACAACACATCCAACCTTGAGGCAGATGGGCTACAGTAGCAGAAGACCACTCCGGGTGCCGCTCCTGTCAGCTAAGAACAGGAAACTGAAGCTACAATTCACACAGACTCACCAAAACTGGACAATAGAAGATTGGAGAAACGTTGCCTGCTCTGTTGAGTCTCCGTTTCTGCTGTGACATTCAGATGGTCGGGTCAGAATTTGGCATCAACAACATGATTCAGGCTGGTGGTGGTGTAATGGTGTGGGGGATACTCTCTTGGTACACTTTGGGCTCATTAGTAACAATTGAGCAACGTGTTGACACTACAGCCTACCTGAGTATTGTTGCTGACCATGTCCATCCCTTTCTGACCACAGTGTACCATCTTCTGATGGCTACTTCCAGCAGGATAACCACGATGTCATAAAGCGTGAATATTCTCAGACTGCTTTCTTGAACATGACAATGAATTCACTGTACACAAATGGCCTCCACAGTCACCAGATCTCAATCCAATAAAGCACTACTGGCATGTGTTGGAACGGTAGATTCGCATTGTGGCTGTGCAGTGTGGTGGATGGCAGAGGGGCGTCGCTGACGATAGTGAGCAGGCAGGGGAAAGTGAAGAGTTGGGGAGTCGCAAAAGAAAGAGAAAGTGAACAAGGGAGGAGGGCGGTTGAGGAGTATGATCGGTAAAATGATGTGCCAGATCCGGCGTGTTCCGGCACATATTAAGCCCTGAATATATATATATATATATATATATATATATATATATATATATATATATATATATACATATACATACATATAATGCATCTTAAAATATCTTCAATTTAAAAAATCAGTCCAAGGCACTATGAAAAAAAATATATATTTAAAAAAAAAAAATTATATTTTTTCCACATTTTTTAAGTGCCTTGGACTGATTTTTGCGGTTTATTCTGATGAATCCCTTACCAAAAGACCACCAACACATTATTTAAGCTACCCCTGAGCACTGTTTGATTTTGTAAAATTGATTCACTGTATTTATCAATATTGTTTAAATATCTTCCTTGAATCCTGACAATCACATTTGTTTCAAGTTCTCCGTGAATTTATGCATGAAAATGTGTTGTGAATAAATTTTATAATCAAACATCAAAGAGATAAATAAATGAAGAAAATAAATTCAGAAAATGTAACTTTATCTGAGGGTAGGGTTTTTAAAGAACATTTGTTCTTTAAGCATTCTGAAACAAATAGTAACACTTATTTTTAATATGTTGAGAGATTTCTAGCTAAAATACTCATTGAAATACTGAGAACAAAACACTAAAATGCATTCTACGAATGTTTCAGCGAGGCTCTGATTAAATATAAAGTGTTGTTTCTAAATTTACTCTCAGCAATAACTAAAATTTATATATAAATATGCAGTTGACATCAGAATTATTCGCCTCCTTTGAATTTTTTTTTTTATATTTCCCAAATGATGTTTAACAGGGCAAGGAATTTTTTACAGTATGTCAGATATTTTTTCTTATGGAGAAAGTCTTATTTGTTTTATTTCGACTCGAATAAAAGTTTTTAATTTTTAAACACCATTTTAATGTCAAAATTATCAGCCCCTTTAAGCTATGTTTTTTTTTTCAATAGTCTACAGAACAAACCATCGCTATACAATAACCTGCCTAATTACCCTAACCTGCCTAGTTAACCTAATTAACCTAGTTAAGCCTTTAAATGTCACTAAGCTGTATAGAAGCGTCATGAAAAATATCTAATCAAATATAATTTACTGTCGTCATGGCAAAGATAAAATAAATCAGTTATTAGAAATGAGTTATTAAAACTATTATGATTAGAAATGTGTTGAAAAGTATCTTGGGGAAAAAATAAACAGGGGGCGAATAATTCTGACTTCAACTGTATATTAAATATATATAACTATATTTTGACACATTATTTAAAATATGTGGCTAAGAAATAACCTAATTTCAATTTTATTGGGGCGAGTAAAACAATATTCCACTGGCCATTACAAAAAATTATTAGAGTTTTGCCCTGTAAAAGTCTAAAATTTCATTCATAATGGTCTTTAAAAGTCTTTAATTTGACTTGGTGAAATCGGCAGAAACCCTAAATGAACATCATAAAGTACCTCTGAACTTTGGGATATTTCATCTCAGACATGACGTTCGTGGCTTCAGTTTGTTTCTGTTTAAGATGCCGCGGCCACATGTTGTCCACCCAATCCACCAGATCCACCTGAGGACAAACGATACGCTTTATAATACTCATACTCAAACAAAAGCACCTATTTCACATGCATTACAACTGTTACAAATCCTCACTGTTGTATTAGCATCTGCACTTGGCATACGGCAACTTCTTATGATCTATAAGATCAATTCATAGCATACTTTTTGTATTATTGAAACTAAATAAACAAATACAATTGCATGACTTGACTTGCTGGAGCACTGCAGTATAAGACTGAAGAGCTTTATTTTGCGAAATCAACTGTCCTCGATGTACTTTATCTCACTTCTTACTCAGCTACTTGCCAAAAAATATAAAAATTAGACACAAAACATTGTTCTGAGCCTTAATAGTTTATTAGTTCTTTAATTATTTTAATTAAAAAGAAAAAAAGATAGAGTATACACTAGCCTGCACACTATTTAGACTTCCATATTTGTTTTTTTCGACTATGTA
The DNA here is from genome assembly GCF_052040795.2 of Danio rerio. NCBI lineage: Eukaryota > Metazoa > Chordata > Actinopteri > Cypriniformes > Danionidae > Danio > Danio rerio. Next base: position 45,791,720 of record NC_141030.1, read on the forward strand.
AGTCAATGGTTACTGGTTTTTCAGCTGTCTTTAAAATATCTTCTCTTGTGTTTAGCAGTATAAAGATACTCATAAAGGTTTAAAACTACTTGAGGGAGTAAAAAGTGAGTCCATTTTCATTTTTGGGTTACTATAGCTTTAAATGTTGACAGGACGTCAATGTTTTTATTGCTATCAGGATGCTAAAAATAGTGATATATTGTGTGATATTTTTTGTGATATAACATTTCCCTAGAGAAAAGCCATTTTTATTAGCTTAAAAAAAGATATATATACATATATAACACACACTCACACACACACATTTACATACAGTGCGGGAAATAAGTATTCAGCAATTCAAAGCGTGACCATTTTTCTCAGAAAACATATTTCTAATGGAGCTGCTGACTTGAAATTTTCACCAGATGTTGATAACAACCAAAGAAATCCTTATATGCAAAAGAAACAATATTAATTAGTACACAAATTAAGTTATGAGTAATAAATAACTGAAATGACGCAAGGAAAAAGTATTGAACACATGAAGAAAGGGAGGTGTAGTTTGGCAGTGAAGGCCCGGACAGCAGCTGAAATCTCTCAGTAGTTCTTCAGCAACTCTCAGCCCTTCCTCAGTGTAAATGAACATCAGCTGCTTCAGTCCAACATCCACATTAGCAGGAGGATGAAGATGAAACCAGGGTGGACATTTCAGCAAGACAATGATCCAAAACACAGCCAAGGAGGATCTCAGAGGCTTTCAGAGAAAGAAAATCAAGCTGTAGAATGGCCCAGCCAATCACCTGACCCGAATCCAATAGAAAATCCTAAATAAAGCTCAGATCTGAGTCCAGACCCACAGAACCATCAAGATTTAGACATACTGCTGAAGTCTGTGAGAAACTCACACCTGAGCAATGCATGTGACTTCATTCTCCATATGAGAGGCGTCTTTAAGCTGCCATCATTAAAAATCCGTTTCTATAAAGTATTAAATACGTTTCAGTAGTTCAGTGCTTTCTCCTTGTGTCATTTCATTGTTATTACACAGAACTTTTGTTCTGTTGTTTTATTTTTGTTTGTATTGTTTGGGTTTTCACCAAAATCTGGTTTAAGTCCACATCAAATAGCTCCTTTAGAAATATTATTCCCAGAAAAATGTCATGTCAAACATGACGTGTTCAATACTTTTTCCGCCACTGTATATATACTGTATGTAGTGATCATACTAAAATAAACAGGTATTCATGGATATCTGTCTGATCTAATACACTTTTCCAATCTACCAAACATTTAAACAGTAATATCAACTATTATTTAAAGACTACGAATGAAAGAAAACCTGGGCAGATATTATATAAAGATATTTGCTGCACCTCTATGAGGTATCGGCCCACACAGATTCTGTGCGCACAGAACTCCTCAGATTTCCGCAGATTTTTAGCCCATCATTAATTCTGTTTATTTACTTGAGTAAATGTGTGTAGATCTGTTTATTCAGTTTTATATTAATTACAGTAATATTATTGACTAATATGAAAATGTTCATCTGATTTATGTACAGTGCAGTTTGTAAGGTAATATTACAGGTCTTTTAGTAGAGATATTATATGAGAAACTGGCTTTGTTTACCAAATTAAGTGAATTTAATTAGATTTGCATTGTAAGCATTAAATACAAGTTAAAAATATATCATCTTTTTATTTCACATATCAAGGATTTAATTATGATACTCCTAAAATAATTCCGCACAAATCTACAGATTTTTACCAAAATTCTCCACAGAAATAGCAGAAAGCGTCCAGATTCTGTCTATTGCATGTACTATTATCCCAATAACAATAATTTCTAATAAAAAGTTCTTCACACATTAAAGTAAATGCATCAATATTTTTGTATATATAGCTCCATGATTCTTGTGTGCTGTTGGGGTGTTTTCTTCCACTCCGGGGTGGTTTTAAGTCTTAATTTGGCCACGATTTTCTCTGTGTTTCAGCAAATGGGATGGTTTTTGATGACTAATCTTATTCTGATAAACATTTGGGGAAAATGCTTTGAAAATGTGTTTGAACTCTCAGTAATGATTAAATCACACTGAACTGAGCTAAACTGAACTGAACTTAAACACTAAAACCTGAACCACACTGTTCCAGTTACTATGACCATTTATGTGAAGCTGCTTTGACACAATCTACATTGTAAAAGTGCTATACAAATAAAGCTGAATTGAATTGAATTGAAAAATGTTCAAAAATTTTGCAATATACTCTGGGAAGATTGACTACCCTTTCGTTATGTTCGGGGCTGTTTTTGCCCCATTGACTTCCATTATAAGCCATGACAGCATATATGATCATGCATTCTTAATTGTTGCTGGTTTTCAAACATCCCCTAACATAACGAAAGGTTTGCAAATCTGAACATTACTCAAGACGTAAACATAAAATGTCTGCCATGAAGCGGTAAACCATCTGTGTTCTTACCACTGTAGGTCTCTTGATCAGGTTCTCCAGTTTGGTGTGGCTGAACTCCAGACTGATGACGTTGAACAATTTATCGCGCTCGTCTTCGGGAGTCTCGTAGTAGCGGACGAACTGCGCCATACTCATCTCTGAACCCTTCTGTGTGCTGACGTCCATCACATCCACCGGCCGTCTGCTGCCTGAAGGTATGTATATTTGATCATTTTATGTGGAATGACTAATGCTGATTAAAGAAACAAACACAGCATAATAAATACAATTCCTGAATATCTTTTACAGGACATTATTAGCAAACTCAAATCACCTCTGCTCACAAAAAAAAAATTAAATATCTGAAAATTAGGGATAGAGATGACAAGGTGTTTTCCAAAACATGCAGACTGCCTATTACTGCAGACACAGAGCCGTATTTGGCTATTTATTTAGAGTCTTTAGCTGTTTCTCAATTCCAAGAACGCAGAGAACGGACTTGGGTTCTTGTGGAGAGCGGTCTTGCCAGGTGTCCTCAAAAGAACGAACTCAGGAGACCGCGAGGGCAGAGAACGCGTCCTTTGAGAATTGAGATGCTGCATTCTTCCTGATTACTTCCTGATTTACTTTCACCGTTTCATTTAGGGAAACTCCTGAGGTAAACAAGTTATATCTCTGAACTTTAATAATAAATCTATTTAAAATGCAGCGCTTCGCACCTCCAGTCGCAATGACTTCTGTGACTTCCAGAGCGAGATTGGTGCTCAAGTCTACATCGGTGCGTCCTCGATATCAAGATCACATCCGGGAAGATTCACGCGTCCTCCGTACTTGCGGTCTTGAGTATTGGAACTGAACTTAGGCAGCTGATGATGACGTTGCACGAGAACACGAGGACGCAAGACCGCTGAAGAACGCATATTGAGAAACAGCCTTTCTTACCAAGTCAAGTGATTTGTAATCACAATCTCACGCACACACACACATCATCAATCAGAAACCTCTCTAATAAAAATGTCCTGTGCTACCGTGAAATTAAAGCTAACAGAATAGAAAGATTAACATCAAGTCCGTACGAAAAAGGGATTATTACAGATAATGAACAAAGCTAAAATAGTTTTTGTTACTTCAAATAAAATGCTTACCTAGAATAAATACATTTTGAGATTTTATTTCTTGGCTAGCTGCAAAGGAGTAATATTTCCATTATTGCAACTAACTAAAGTAAATTTTCAGAATGTATTTTGTATTTATTTGTGTTATAAAATGTAGTGCTTAAATGTGTTGTTTTTGGTTTGTTCTGACCAGGGGTCTATTCTTCGTACCTCACTAAAATGAGCTAAGATGATTAGGCAGATCCTGGATCTGTTCATCTTGATAACTGATCTCTGGCTTATTTGGTTGTTCAAACAAGTTTGTGTCGGTGCAAGTGGTGTAGTGGTTAGTGCATCGACACATGCACTCAGGTGCTCGCGGCGACCCGAGTTCGATTCCGCCTTGCGGTCCTATGCCGATCCTTCCTCTCTCTCTGCTCCCCATGCTTTCCTGTCAATACTCTACTGTCCTATCAAATAAAGGTGAAAACCCCTAAAAAAATATTATAAAAAATAAAAAAACAAGTTTGTGAATCAGATTAAAATGTCTGGATAAACTTATCTGAGATCTCTGCGCATATTGTGAAGGACAGATCTATCCATCCTAGAAATCATGATCAGTAATGTAACGATTGGCTGGCGGCACAGCAGTGTAATGACATCATCTGATTAATATTTAATTATCTATTCGAGCAAAATTACATCAAATTAGCAGTAAACGGCTTGTTAAATATGACACGCAATAACTTACCACGTTTGTTGTAAGCTGCAGGCTTTACACTTTTATCTGTTGAGTATTCATCGTGTTTTTCAATGCAAATCAATGTATTTAGTTCTACATTTAGACAAGATTTTCTTTATTATAGTAGTCTAGGCCTACTCAAGGTTTTTTTAATAGGCTTAAGGAATAGTTGTATAAATTAATATTGCATCAAAAAAGCATTTTGATATCTATAAAAGTGTCAGTCATCGGCATGTTAGTGATCAAAACTCGTGCCTGACTGCATAAACTATTATCCTTTTTTTTTTTTAAAGATCGAATATTGTGCATGCACGTGTTTGCATCTAAAAAGTTCATATCAATACATTTTCTCTTTGAACAAGCAGCTGGAAGTCTTTGTACTTTTATTATGGTGTGCAGATTGCATAAAGTTTATTAATATATATATATATATATATATATATATATATATATATATATATATATATATATATATATATATATATATATAATTTTTTTGTTACTTAATATATATAGTTAAACTATATATAACAAAATTGTAAGGCAACTTTTTTTTTGAGTTGACTCCACTTTCAACACAAGAACTGCACTTGACTCAACTCAAAAAAGCAAGTTACAGTTGAGGCAACTTTTTTACAGCGTAGATGCATTTAAAATGAATTATTAAATGAAAACAAAATTTAATTAAAATTAAAAACTAGTAATAAAAACTACAATAATATCTAATAGTAAATTAAACAGCACAAAACTTGCATTTCAGTTTTTATATTATGCAATGGCGTGCCTTAATATTGAGCCGCAGTTGCAGAGTATCTCCACTAGAGGACGCAACAATTCTGCATTTTCTCAGCAACTTCACATTAAAAACTCTTTACATTCTGTACACCTTAAATCATTGGTTTTAAACAGCACCTTTATTTTACTCACTGCTCTTAACCAAGCATTCAATTAATTAGTTTCAAGAAATAAAGACGCCATAATTATATTTCTCAACCCTAGTGACTAACACATGCATAAACGCCTGCATCAAAGCAGAAGTTCCCTGCTTGTGGGTTATGTAAGATCTGATTAGATACTGACAATAGAAATGGCAGAAATCATGCTAAAGGTCTCAGATAATGGCGATGAAAACTAAAGATTAACAAAAGCACACGATGTTATCAACACCAGTAAACCAAACAACTGTAACACTGCACTTTAGATGAAACTATAAACTAAACAAAGGGCGAATGTAATGTAATAACTTACCAACCAAACCCTTGATTTCACTCACAGTGAATTCTGGATCCGGCATCCTGTAGGAGATTAAACAATCCAGATGAGAGATGTCCGAAATAAACATCTACAGTGTCCAGCATATATATGTACACCCCTCACAAAGCTCTCTTTTAAATTCATATTTTTAATGGGAAGCAAACAAAATATTATATTAGTGCATATGCACAAAACTGGAGCTTATCTAACAAAATAACTTACAATAATGGTCCAAAAACTAGTAGAGCCAAATTTACATCTTATAGAAAAATATTAAATACACATTTAAAAAAGAGAAGCAAAAAAATTAGAAAAAATGTAGTAGAAATTTTGTAGGTTGTAATTTATTTTTACAATATTTTGCTTGAATTTAATAGTATTATCTTTTAATTTTTAAAGATGTTTGGTGACTAAAATATTATTATACTAAAATATGATTATAAATATTATATTAAAATATATCCGTTTAATAAATCTGTTTAATAAATGCACCAAAATATACTGACTATATTCACTGAGAAATGGAGAAAAATATTCATTTTCAAAATGGCGTGTACTGGATATTGCTGAACACTGTACTGTATATTAGGAGCATTTTATACTTGCAGGTACATTTGGTGTCCAAAGCAATCAGTTTGTCAGCTTTTAATTATTTATGAAATATATCACTTATCACATATATTATTGTCATGGATCACAAGATATTATAAGCCATAACAATACAATATATTCTGTACAGACATTGGCAAAAATCATGACGTCCAATTTAGTGCATGTTTCCCGTCATATACACCACCTGACAAAAGTCCTGTCACCTTAACAAGTTTTAGAACAACAATTAATAATTTGGTATCAATGATCTTTTTTAAATATTTCCCAAATGACGTTTAACAGAGCAAGGAAATTTTCACAGTATGTCTGATAATATTTTTTCTTCTGGAGAAAGTCTTATTTGTTTTATTTTGGCTAGAATAAAAGCAGTTTTTAAATTTTTAAAAGCCATTTTAAGGGCAAAATTATGAGCCCCTTTAAGCTATACAATTTTTTGATAGTCTACATATAACTAAGGTAGTGAAATCAGAATATAAAATTAATATTTATTAATTATATATATATATATATATATATATATATATATATATATATATATATATATATATATATATATAAATTAATATTAATATTTAATTTGTATTCATAAAAAGCTTTAAATTGACATTTTCCCAATTCTACAACAATAAATATACATTTATTCATTATTAAAATATAAATGAATCCAAACGAACACAGAATTCAAACAGAGCGCACAGATTATAAATGCATTACGAGGGTTAGCCTAATGTACTAAAACAAATGTGTGTCCATGGGTGAAATCTTGGTTTTAAGTGTTAATATATAAGGACTGTCTGTTTATCTAATAAGAAAAAAGGATTTTTCTTTCTACACGTGACCTTATTTGTCTGTAACATAGTTGACACTGCTTTTAAGAAATCTGTTTCTCCCTAAAAGTAAAATTAAGATGCTTTCAATGAGATAGTGGAAAGAATTAAGAGCTTTTTGTTTTACCAAATGTACCTGCATTTATAGGATCAGCCCGAAAGTAAAGCAGTTCGGTCTGCTCTCACCTTATTCCCAGTCCATCTTTGGCTTTAAACACAAGCGGGGTCCGCAGCGCTTCTCTCTGAACATATTCATAGGTGAAATCTAGACCGGTGCAAAAGAAAAGGATGATGAAGTTTGGACTGATGAACAGATATAACACTGACTGGAATCACAGGAATTGCCTTTGTGTTACTGTACAATGAAGAGATGCTTCATTATACAGAGCTCAATCATTCATTTTCAACTGCGTTTCCGGCGCCGGGTCGCGGGGGTCAGCAGTCTTAGGAGGGAACTCTCCCCAGACACTTCCTTCAGCTCCTCCGGGGGAATCCCAAGGCGTCCCCAGGCCAGCCGAGAGACATAGTCCCTCCAGCGTGTCCTGGGTCTTCCTTAAGGTTTCCTCCCGGTGGGACGTGCCTGGAACACCTCCCTAGGTAGGCGTCCAGGAGGCATCTGAAACAGAAACCTGAGCCACCTCAGCTGACTACTCTCGATGTGGAGGACTCTACTCCGAGCTCCTCCCGGGTAACAGAGCTCCTCACCCTATCGGCCCCCCTGCAAAGTAAACTCATTTCGGCCGCTTGTATCCGAGATCTTGTCCTTTCGGTCATGACCTAAAGTTCAATTTAAAGAAAATCAACATTTATATAAATAAAATAATCAGACTGGGGATTATGTGATCGAATAAAAACCTGTTAAACATGTAATAAAAAATGTCATTCATTCATTCATTTTCTTGTCGGCTTTGTCCCTTCATTAATCCAGGGTCGCCACAGCGGAATGAACCGCCAACTTATCCAGCAAGTTTTTACGCAGCGGATGCCCTTCCAGCTACAACCTATCTCTGGGAAACATCCACACACACATTCACACACACACACACACTCATACACTACAGACATTTTAGCCTACCCAATTCACCTCCACCACATGTCTTTGGACTGTGGGGGAAACCGGAGCAAGCGGAAGAAACCCACACGAAGGCAGGGAGAACATGCAAACTCCACACAGAAACGCCAACTGAGCCGAGGTTCGACCTTCTTGCTGTGAGGCGACAGCACTACCTACTGCGCCACTGCCTCGCCCTTAAAAATGTTATTTATACATTAAAATCAACAGTGAGCAAAAGACAAATTATAGTTGAAAACAGATGCCAGGACACGGAAGGATTCTTTAATGCATACATTTTGGATTTTTCCTAAATTAGAAAACTTTTGGAGATTTGGTACCCTTTCTGTTGTGCTTCAGTATAGATTATAGCTAGAACCACTTGTAGCATTATTTGGAATCACCCCAGAAGACTCATGTTTACTGCATCAAAATGTAAGATTCTTGTCTTCTTCCTTTTATTAACGTGCAGAGCAATTCTACTCGAATAAAAGAATCCCCCCCGGTCCATCTCCTTTAATAAGTGGACCAAAGAGATGATGTCTCGTCTTTACATTGAAAAAAATTAGATCGTCTTTAGGAGGACTGGCTAAAAAAAAATTCTTTAAAATATGGCAGTCTATTATTGATTATGTTGACCATATTAAAGTAATACCTTACACACATATATTTTATTATCATTCCTTCATTCATTCTGGCTTAGTCCCTTAATATGGTCCCTTAATAGTCCCTTAATATTAATATGGGTTCGCCACAGCGAAATGAACCGCCAACTTATCCAGCATATGTTTTACACAGTGGATGCCCTTCCAGCTGCAACCCCTTACTGGGAAACACCCAAACACATTCATATACACACACACTACATACAATTTTATCCTACCCAATTCACCTGTACCCCATGTGTTTGGACTGTCGGGGAAACCGGAGGAAACCCATGCGAACGTGGGGAGAACATGCAAACTCCACACAGAAACGCCAACTGACCCAGCCGAGGCTCAAACCAGCGACCTTCTTACTGTGAAGCAACAGTGCTAACCACTGAGCCACTGTGATGCCCATTATTATTATTATTATTATTATTATTAACATTGCTATGTTTCTCCAAATTCTAAGTAATTTTAGACTGAAGTAATTGACAGCTATGTTTTGTTCTTGGTCAAGGTTATAGAGTTTGTGAATGAATATATTTGAAAATTTATTTAAAAAAAAAATGTAAACAAAATTATAATTAAAAAAATACAAACTTATTGACAAGTACCTAATTCAAATCCTTTTGGTAAGTAGCAGAAAAGCCATAACTCGAAAATGGTTACAGGCTGACCCTCCAACAAGGGCTCAATGGATAGGAATTGTAAAGGAAATACACTGTATGGAGAGACTCACTTTTAATCTAAGATTGGACTTAAAAAAGTACTGGAAAAAATGGTCTGAATATGTCATTGTAAACAATTTGTGATAATGTATGTCAAACATATCATGACTTGATTCTGTAACTCTTCTGACAACCACTTTGGTTCTGTTTTTTTGTTTTGTTTTTGTTTTTTTTCTCTTCTCTAAATAAAATAATTTAAAAAAATACACACTTAATTGAATTAATTAGTTATTAACTCCACTTAATAAAATGATTATGATTTTTTAAATTTGTTATTACGCATCAATAAAGAAATTAACATCACCAATGATTAATAAATGCTTTATTACTGTAGCAATATTTTTGCTTTAAGCCGCTATTACAGTAAGGGTAAACAATGACGCGCAAATCCGCTGTGAATCCTTTTCACATCTTTATTTGATCACATCTTATACCATCAAATCAGTGAAATAGCTCCATTGCTCCTCAGTAGCAGCCGTCACACACCTACTACCTGGCTCCCTTAAATCCCAATTTCGACAGAATAAAAGTCTTCATTCACAAAATCAAAAACAATAAAGCAAATACTCCGACATTAATTGTATACAAAGCCAATACTCAAACCTGAATACAATAATTATCAAATGTAAGCTTAATAATAATAATAGTAATCATATCATCCAATAGGGTATATGCCGAGCTAGTGCTGTTCCCATGCTGATACACTTCCGGTGACCTGTTATTGTGAACTTTTTTCCATTTTATACGGTTCCTTATACAGCATCGATGTTGTAATGTCATTAAAATACATTTAGTTAAATAAACTGTAGCATTTATTTAGTTGCTCAAGCATAAAACGAGACAAAAAGCTGTTTACTCGCACGCGCCCGTCAGAATCAGCAGGCTAACGCAGAAGCTCCATTGAATATACTGGGGTAAAATAAATGCTCATATAATAAAGATATGGCGGGGGAAATGTAATTTAATGCAGTGCTTCTTGTACAATCTGAGACCCACTTTAAATCGGATATCACTCAGCTAGTGGAGATCGCTGATTTTTAAAGAAAACAGACCTTAAACGCACCAGATTTTGCATTTGCATTCAATTAGCCGGAAGTGCTTAACCCAGGTTACTGGCAAATTAAAAGTCCTATTAGCATGCTTCAGCATATACCCCATCAACCCATTTAATCCAAACATAATCATAATAATAATAATAATAATAATAAAAGAAAGAAATGGCTCAAAACAATTACATTGACTAGTTAAATGAACTGATTATCTCTTTAATATCACGGTACACTTATAAACACAACTCATGTTTGCAGATAGATGCCAGCAGAAGGATCAAAACGTCAGAACATTTACTTAAAGTAAGAACACACACCTTTCCCCTCCATGAACTGCACTAGCTGGCTGTTGTATGAAGCGCTGTCCAGTTTGTCCTCCAGACTGAAGCCCCTGACGTTGGTGATCTCCTCCACATCTGACAGATCCTCATTCTCATCGTACATCCTCCGGCAGATCGAGCGCTGGACACACGTCACACGACCAACAAACACAACGTCAAAAAGCGCAAAACAGTCACACATAGGCCTGTCATGACATTTATTTTCTGTTGTACGATATGCTGCAGCAAAATATACAGCGATAAACGATATTATTGTCATTTTATGCCACTCATCATTATAAATGCCAGAATGTCAATAAAATATCATCACGATGCAAGTACACTCTTCCAAAGAGCACATCATACTGTATATCTTCTTAAGAGTATTTTTATTTAATTATAGTCATTTTAACAGTTTCATAATCAGGCATTGAAGTCAGAATGTGAAATCGCATATCCTAAATAAATAAGAACAAATATTAACAAAAGAGTGCAAGGTAAAGAGTAACAGAGGCTGTGATATCTGCTTGCAGATCTATTTCATTAGTCACCAACATGAGAATAAACAACACAATCTCACAGCAATTCGTAACTTTTTCATTTAGTGGCTAATTCGTATGAATTCGTACAATCTAATTCGTACAATTTAGTACGATTTGCTCATCCCCCAATGACGGTTGGGGTTAGGGGTGGGGTCAGGTGCCACGCCTCCTTTTTAAAATCGTACCATTTCATACGACTGAACTCGTACGAATTCGTACGAATTAGCCACTAAACTGGCAAAACGTAAAATACTTATGTTTTCTCGTGAGATCAGGCTGGAATAAACTATAGTCATTTATAGGAAATACTAAAGTGTTTTATTAACCATACTGACACTGACACATCCAATAGAGATAGAGATGTTGCACAATCAGCTCAAATGTTACTAGAATTGTTTTTTATGGGAGATATATATATATATATATAACGTGTAGAGTTACTGAAGTTTGCCCTGCGAGCTTGTGTTTTTTTTTTAGGAACTAAAAAAATCTTAATGCTATTATTCAAAAAAAAAGGTAATGATTCGCACTCATTTGCTTCGTACTGTTTTTATTTTCTTACATATTACGGGTGATTAAAAGACACAGATGTTTCAGCACAGTGTGAGGAACTGAGGAAGGTCTTTGTGCCGAAACGTCTGTCTCTTTTAATCACCCGTAATATGTAAGAAAATAAAAACAGTACGAAGCAATTGAGTGCGAAACATTACCTTTTTTTTTTTAGATATTTATAACATCAACAAAGATGATTGAGGTCACGTCCATGTGTTGTGCGATAATATGGTCCATATATTGAATATGGAGACAGAGCTATTCACATAAACACCACTTGCAAGCCCATACAGTCAAATATATATGACTATTTACAGAGAGAAGATTTCTTTTCAACACATTTCTAATCATAATAGTTTTAATAACTCATCTCTATTAATTGATTTATTTTATCTTTGTCATGATGACAGTAAATAATATTTGACTTGATATTTTTCAAGGCACTTCTATACAGCTTAAAGTGACATTTAAAGGCTTTACTAGGTTAATTAGGTTAACCAGGCAAGTTAGGGTAATTAGGCAAGCTATTTTATAATGATGGTTTGTTCTGTAGACTATCAAAAAATTAGCTTAACGGGGCTAATAATTTTGTCCCTAAAATGGTGTTTAAAAAATTAATAACTGCTTTTATTCTAGCCGAAATAAAACAAATAAGACTTTCTCCAGAAGAAAAAACATGATCAGACATACTGTGAAAATTTCATTGCTCTTTTAATTATCATTTAGGAAAAATTTAAAAAAGAAAACAAAATTCAAAGAGGGGCTAATAATTCTGACTCAATTCAACTGTATACACACACACACACACACACACACATATATATATAAATATATATATATATATATATATATATATATATATATATATATATATATATATATATATATATATATATATACACACAGTAAGGATTTGGAGTCAGTAGGATTTTTAAATGTTTTAAAATAAGCTTCTCCTGCTCAACAAGGTTGCATTTAGTCAAAAATACAGTACAATTTGTAAAATTGTGAAATGTTATTGCAATATAAAATAACTGTTCAGAAATAGTTTATGATTTAATTTAATAATTGATTCCAGTGATTTTAAAGATTATTTTCAGCTTCATTACTCCAGTTTTTATCAGTCACATGATCCTTCAGAAATCACTAATGTTAATTATTATTATTATTATTAATGGTAATTAAAATAAAAGCAATGACTGAAGTAATAATTTCATTTGAAACTACATACAATAAGTAATAAATAAATATTGAATAAAAAAAGAATTTAACAAATTTTCTTTACATTTAATAAATGTCGCCTTTATCATTTCCATAGATTTTAATCCAAGAAAATACATTCACATGTAACATATATATATATATATATATATATATATATATATATATATACATACACATACACACACACACACACACACACAGAGTGCTCAGCATAGAGTACATCCCATTTTAAAAATGAATATTTTTATCCATTTGCCTTTGTGTTACTGTACATGAAAGAGATGTTGCATTATGTAGAGTTGTTCAATTTAAAATAATCAATATTCAAAGCAATACATTTTGGTAAATTTTAGCAAAACAGATTTATTAAATAGATTTATTTGATAAATAAATTCAGTCACCAAACATCTTTAGAAATAAAAATATAATACATTTAAATCTAGCGAAAACTGCTTAATTTAATCTGAATTTAAATATATATACATACATATATATATATATATATATATATATATATATACATACATATATATATATATATACACACACACACACACACACACACACACACACACACACACACACACACACACATATATATATATATATATATATATATATATATATATATATATATATATATATATATATATATATATACATATAGCTTTAATTAATTTAATTTTCCTCTTTTTTATTTTTATTTAATATTTTCACATTAATTTGGGCTACTCATTTTTGAACCGTTCTAAGTTATATTGTTAGATTAGCTCCAGATTTGGCTTCATTACTTAATATACTAATGCACAAATATAACATTGCATAGCATTTAATAGAAAATAATAACTTTAAGAAATAAGATTTGTGATTTATCGTTTGCATTTAAACTGTTTTAATGAGACATAAGATGCACATCTAATAGGCTGTTATTGTTGTTATTACTTACTTCAAATACATTTTAAATAATAGATACTTTAATCTCCACACAAATATTTTCTTCACTCCAAATATATATTTGAAATAATGAAATTTCAGTTTCAAAACAACACATATAGTTAGATACAACATATATTTAAAATACATTTTGGCCAGGAAATGTACAGATGTATTTTCCCGTATGTGGGCCTTCATCTGTGACCGTCAGATATATTTAATAACAATAATAATAACACGTCAAAATCAGCGCAATCGCGTTCAACTTCCCGATGAATATGAAGACACGAGGCTCATACTTGGACAATGTGTTCTGCGTCTGCAAACGGAGCATCTGCAGGCTCCTTTTTGGTAATATTATGAAGCATATGTCCTTTAACGTTAACCATTACGACTGTTAATTGAATATAAGCTATGATCGCAGCATCAATCGCTATATATAATGTCGTGTTGCAGCGAGTCGCCCCTATTCAGGCCACTAAACACAATGCATCTCGATTTAAAGCGAGTGTTTGCGCGGACAGCTTCAACTACACACCAGTTTGCGTCCGGATTCTGCGCACGCCTCCATGTCCGAGTTGTCCGTGTTTGTTTCCCCCTTTAGCGCGTTATTTCGGGCATTTTTGACGCGCGAAGTTGCGCACACTTTGATTGCTTGTGCTGAAAACTAAAGTAGGAACCATTTTAGTGTAGTGCGCTGTGACGTCACGCTCAGCAGAATCAAAACATTGCGGGAACGTCACGCGGAGTCGTGTTTGTGAGGGGTCAAAATGACATCCGAGGTCGCTTTTTTAGCAAGTGCTCGTATTGATGGTTGTTTGTATTAAATGTGACGTAAATTGATTTTAAATCGATTCAGATTGGCTCGTTGTTTATTTCTTGTTTGGCACGCGCGTTTCTGCACGCACGCTCTCACGCACGCGCATGCAGCTGCGGAGCTCATGTGAATGAGCTTTATATAAATATTTAATATACATTCATGTTTAGCACATTTAATAGATGCCACAGAGTCAGCTACTGTAGAAATAAATACTGTCTGGTTCTCTTTAAATCAGATGTGTGCCATTTTATGCGTGTTTTATTGTAGGCTATATAATACACTAAACAATGTTGATGAAAAATGTGGTTAAACTGTGGACTCTGCTTTGTTAAAATAGTTGGGTCAAAAATACCCCAACATATAACCCAACTATTGGTTATAATAGCACCTTCCCAACTATGGGTTATTTTAACTCAATGCATTGAGTTATTTTGAATAAATGTATTTTTCCATTCTGGTATTACTATTGCTTCTATTACTAGTACTGCTATTAATCTTATAATTATGACTGTGTAAATCAATAACATACAGTGTACAACTTTTTTTTCCATTAAATTTTAGTTCCATACAGTTTTGGTCAAATAAATCAAGAATCACAAACAATGAAGAAACAGAACAAAGTGCAGACAGGTATAAACTGTGCAAGCGGAAATCCTGTGTTGATGGAGCAGAATATGGTCTGTGTGCTGTAATGCCTGTCCAGAAGCTGCAGCAGGCTTCACTCAGTGTCCACAATGTACGATACAGTAACTACATCTAAACGCTTCTAAAAGATGGTCTTGGATGGTGAAATGGATATAAAAACACAACATGGAGAGATAATTTGATAATTGTGTTATAGCTTAAATAAAGTTTATAACACAAACACAACATTACGCACACATATTAATACAGCCGTTTGTGTCCGTTAAATCAGTTGACTGTTGAAATTCAAATTTTTAACCCAACTGGTTGAGTTAATAAATAATCAAATAAAGGTTAAAAATAACCCAACAAACCACCAAATATTTACCTCAACTGGTTGAATTATTAATAAATTACATTATAAATGTTAAAAATAACCCAACAAACCACCAAATATTTAACTCAACTGGTTGAATTATTAATAAATTACATTATAAATGTTAAAAATAACCCAACAAACCACCAAATATTTACCTCAACTGGTTGAATTATTAATAAATTACATTATAAATGTTAAAAATAACCCAACAAACCACCAAATATTTACCTCAACTGGTTGAATTATTAATAAATTACATTATAAATGTTAAAAATAACCCAACAAACCACCAAATATTTACCTCAACTGGTTGAATTATTAATAAATTACATTATAAATGTTAAAAATAACCCAACAAACCACCAAATATTTACCTCAACTGGTTGAATTATTAATAAATCACATTATAAATGTTAAAAATAACCCAACAAACCACCAAATATTTACCTCAACTGGTTGAATTATTAATAAATTACATTATAAATGTTAAAAATAACCCAACAAACCACCAAATATTTACCTCAACTGGTTGAATTATTAATAAATTACATTATAAATGTTAAAAATAACCCAACAAACCACCAAATATTTACCTCAACTGGTTGAATTATTAATAAATTACATTTTAAATGTTAAAAATAACCCAACAAACCACCAAATATTTACCTCAACTGGTTGAATTATTAATAAATTACATTATAAATGTTAAAAATAACCCAACAAACCACCAAATATTTACCTCAACTGGTTGAATTATTAATAAATCACATTATAAATGTTAAAAATAACCCAACAAACCACCAAATATTTACCTCAACTGGTTGAATTATTAATAAATTACATTATAAATGTTAAAAATAACCCAACAAACCACCAAATATTTACCTCAACTGGTTGAATTATTAATAAATTACATTATAAATGTTAAAAATAACCCAACAAACCACCAAATATTTACCTCAACTGGTTGAATTATTAATAAATTACATTTTAAATGTTAAAAATAACCCAACAAACCACCAAATATTTACCTCAACTGGTTGAATTATTAATAAATTACATTATAAATGTTAAAAATAACCCAACAAACCACCAAATATTTACCTCAACTGGTTGAATTATTAATCAATTACATTATAAATGTTAAAAATAACCCAACAAAGCACAAAATATGTTTAACTCAACCAGGTTAAATAAATAACTCAAAAGTTTTTTAGAGTGTGAGTGAAGCCTGCTGCAGCTGCTGGACAGTCTCTACAGCACACAGAGCTCCATATTCTGCTCCTATGATGCTTGTTGTGGTAATTAAGTGTTGGTGTTAAACATAAAATCAGTTTGTTGTTTAAACACCAAAAAAGATTTTACATTTAGTATCAACTTTCAGCCCCTTAAAAGTCTTGCCCATCGCTATAAAGAAATATCTTTATACTTCTTATATTTTGCTGAAGTTTATTTATTTAAATAAAAATTATATGTATAAAAGTTGCTGAACTAAATTGTGTTGGGTTGCGGCTGTATAAAGGCTGTCCAGCAGCTACAGCAGGCTTCACTCAGTGTTCACAACAGTTTAAGCACATCCAAACGCTTCTAAAAGATGGTCTTGGATGGTGAAATAGGTATAAAAACACAACATGTAGAGGTAATTTGATAAAAACTAACAATATTATTGTGTTATAGCTTAAATAAAGTTTATAACACAAACACAACATTACGCACACATATTAATCCAGCCGTTTGTGTCCGTTAAATTAGTTGACTGTTGAAATTCAAATTTTTAACCCAACTGGTTGAGTCATTAAATAATCAAATAAAGGTTAAAAATAACCCAACAAACCACCAAATATTTACCTCAACTGGTTGAATTATTAAAAATTTACATTATAAAGGTTTAAAATAACCCAACAAAGCACCAAATATTTAACTCTGGTTGAATTATTAAAAATTTACATTATGAAGGTTTAAAATAACCCAACAAAGCACCAAATATGTTTAACTCAAACATTGGGTTCAATAAATAACTCAACGTTTTTTGGAGTGTGAGTGAAGCTTGATGCAGCTGCTGGACAGTCTCTACAGCAGGGGTCACCAAACTTATTCCTGGAGGGCCGGTGTCCTGCAGATTTTTGTTCCAACCCTAATCAAACACACCTGAACAAGCTAATCAAGGTCTTACTAGGTATACTTGAAACATCCAGGCAGGTGCGTTGAGGCAAGTTGGAACTAAACCTTGCAGGGACACCGGCCCTCCAGGACCGAGATTGGTGACCCCTGCTCTACAGCTTCTTCTGCTCCATCAACACAGGATTTTCTGTACTGTTCATTCATTGTTTGTGATTCTTGATTTATTTTTGAAAAATATATATTTATTTAGTTTGTATATTCATTTCAGTAATACTATTGTCAACTTCTAAGAATTTTCAAAAATATGACGCGGCCCCCCATAAGGCTCGCTGAGGCCGCGTTGAGAACTGCGACCCCCCTGTTGGGAACCGCTGCTGTACACCACACTGCTTTTAATGCCAACCGCAGGCGTCTTTGGCTAACGGCCATCAGAAGAGCTGAATGATTAAAAATGCTCGACTCTTCAGTTCTCATTTCATATCAGGTAAGTTCACGCTACACTCACACACATTATTCGTTTTTGATTGCAGCAATAATTTCAGCAAAAACAGTTAAAAATGGTGAATTAAACTGCGGACACTGAATGCTTACAATGAAATGTAAATGTAAAGATCATATACCCTGCCGTACAGGTGGAGTTCGCTGTCAGAATGCAGTTGATTTGTGCTTATTGATGTATACCCAGGTCTTGTATAGCTCCGTCTTTATTCCTTGTCTTTGGGTAGGCAGAACCTCATTTTTAGCACTACAAAGTTTTGAATCTGGTATTCATTCATTTTCTTTTTGGCTTAGTCCCTTTATTAATCTGGGGTCACCACCGCGAATGAACCGCTACATTTCCAGCATATGTTTTTACGTAGTGGATGCCCTTACAGCTGCAACCCATCTCTGGGAAACATCCATACACACTCATTCACATTCATACACTATGGACAATTAGGCCTCCCCAATTCACCTGCACCGCATGTCTTTGGACTGTGGGGGAAACCAGAGCACCCGGTGGTAACCCACGCGAATGCAGGAAGAACATGCAAACTACATACAGAAACGCCAACTGACCCAGACGAGTAGGGCCTCAGACCGGCACACCTCAGTTCACGACTGGCTATATTAAAATAAGGTCATTTCCAAGTCAGTTTCTAATGACACTATCACGTCTTTTTTTTTTTTTTTTTTTTGAGAAAACAGCTGCTTTAGAACTTCAAATGTTCAACAACCCTAACAGTATCATATGTCTTAACAATAAATACGAAAAAAAATAAATTACTCAAACGAGGATCAAACCCAGGTCAGCTACGCCGTAATCTAACGTGCTAACCACTGGACCATAACAGCTATACAATGAATATTGACACATCTGAGTTATATCATCATTAACCTGCGGGCTGCATCTTGCTCACGAATTTGCGAGAACATAGATAAAAGAGCAGAGCTGCGGAAAAATAATGAATAAGAAGGCTGTGGTCAAGTAAATAAATAAATTAATAAAAAAAGTGTGACTGTTGAGAGCAACAGATTCTGGAGCTAGAGACACCGGCCCTCGCGGCCAAAAAACAGACCGGCCCTCCGGGAATTCTCCCAGTCCTCCCGATTAGCCAATCCGGGCCTGCAGACGAGGCTCGAACCAGCGACCTTCTTGCTGTGAGGCGACAGCACTACCTACTGCGCCACCGCGTCACCTGAATCTGGTAATCATGGAACATGACCACACAGAACACAATTAAGAATCCAAAGACTTGGCCTTTAACTTCTCTCTTGTAAAATCACTTGAAATTTCAATGAGATAGTTGTATATTTGGGGTTTATGCTTGACCATTTCGTCTCATCTAATATCTATTGGGAGGGTGCTATCGCAAATGGACCTTCCAGACGACTGCCGCTCACTTTATTATTTATTATTAGCAGTATTATTTATTATATCCATATTTATATTTGTTTTATTTAAAACAAGCTTAGATTTGCCCACCTGTCAGGTTTTAGACCATATGGGGCACAGCATGTGTTTTAGGATAAAACTCAGGTTTTTAAACTCATTTTGTTATTATTGTTCATTTATTCGTTTGCTGGAAATTATAACTGAATTTAGAAATAGTTTTGAAACGAATATTTGCGCTTAACAAACAAAATTAGTTATTTATAGGCTAATTGATGTCTGTGCGTAAAGGTTTCCCTATCCAAAAGCCAATGTAGTTCCATTACCTCTCATTCTCACGCAGTAGATGCTAAGTTTAACAGTTTTCTGTTAAAAAACTGTTAACTGTTTGCTTGTGAAATGCTAATTTTTTCCACTTAGACTTACTTTGCGTCCTGTAAACGTTGATTTTGCTGAATAACTGTGCTTATCACTGGGTGACAAGCTGTTATAACACGCTGAAAGCATTATGTAAATAATATATATAAAATGTAATCAATATAACTTATCTCTAATACAACAACAAACCTTGTACCGCATCAAATGTCATCCCCTCGCTGTAAATGCTAGCGCTTTTTTTCTGCAACCTCGCTGCGCGCGCATCCTGGATCTTTTAAAAAACGGTAAAGTTTCAAATATAAACAACATAGAAACAAACATGTAAAGCATATGAGTGTTTTAACTAAATGGCTGTTGCATTAGGACAGGAGGAGTGTGAAAACAAACAGAAAAGAAAAGAAAATAAAAAAATATGTATTTTAATTTCACGAGACCACGAGACCTTTAAAAAAGTGAAGTGTCGGTGCCGCCGCAGAGGCTTGTGGGAAATCCTTTCACTGCATCCAGTTTCAGCTGAACTCTCAGAAGCGAACAGCTGACAGACTGTTGTCGGACAATGCCTCTCTCCAGCTGAAACTCTCCGACACTTTCTGCTTTTGTTGTTTCTGGCCGGATGAAGATGAGTCGGAGCGAGCACTCGTTACAGGCTCTGTCCTGGAGGAAGCTGTATCTGAGCAGAGCCAAACTCAAGGCGTCCAGCCGCACGTCTGCGCTTTTATCCGGCTTCGCAATGGTGAGTCTCCGCGCTGTTTATTTGTGCACGGTGCGGCTCTGGCAGTAAACACAACGAGTTGTTTAGCAAAAAGCGACTGTTTGGTGGTGTTTTTGTAAGTTATATCAGAAGCTTTTTGGTGTCAGACGTCACATGACTCGCATCTGCAGTCATAAACTGACAGCCACAGTTGTTTAGCTTGTGCTAATGCTATAATGCTCTGCTAAAGTCTAAAAGGGATACAGCTGCGGATACTCGCATCAAACTGGCATAGTTTTTGTGACAATGTACAGCAGTTATTAATATGTTTACATTAATGTGAGGGGTTGAGGTAGACGTTAATATAGTATAATTTGATGGGTAATGTAATAAATAATATGAAAAATGCTTGGTATAATTAGTGTTTTTACATTGCTGTGATGGTTGGGGTAGGGTAGACGCTAATAAAACACAATATAATGGGTAATTTTATTAATTATATGACCAATACTTGGTATTATTGGTGTTTTTACTTTACTTTGACGGTTGGGTTTATGGTTTGAATACGGCTAGACGTTAATAACATACATTTGAATGGGTCATTTAATAAATAATGTTAATAATTCTCATTATTATTACTGTTTTTGTATTAATGTGATAATAGGGGTAGGCGTTAATGAAATCCAATCAATGGGTATTTAATAAATAATATAAATAGTTAGTCTGCAGCTGTATCTCTTCTAGTATTTAGGGCACTTTTACTGTTTCACACGGTGATGTTGTTCATAAAGAGCATCACGAGAAACAAAACGCCGGATATTAACCGGATACGAGCAAATGTCAACCTTGCTGTGAAAAAATTATCAAATGATGAAAGTTGAACTAACTAGTTTGCAGTGTTGTGTGAGTTACTTCCAAAATGAATTTGACTACTAATTACGTCATTACAATTTTATTAAAATTTAATTTAATCACTTGACTAAATACAATCCACATCAATCTCAATGCATAGACCACATAAATAAATATCTCAATTTAAATTTAATGTAAAAGGACCTTTTAGTTTTGTTAAACAAGTTAAGTAATAAAAAAAAGGAATAACTAAATAAACAATTTATGTATCTAAACACAAAATGTTCAAGTTAATCGCACCATAGATCATTTAATGAATTTTTTTTTTTTGCTTGAACAAAAACACATGTATAAATTAATTTACTTATTAATTATAATATCTGAATTATTAATTTAAAATTATTCTCCTATACTGATTTCATATCTTTTATTTTATTTAGAAACTAATCTCTCTACAGTGCTCTCTTTTAGCCAACAACCAAAAATGCTGCTACAAAAGTGCATGTGCAATTTAATTAATGAATGAATTTACTCTCTTATGGCTAAAATGCAATTTTCAACCAGTTTCCTTCTACCAAAATGTATTGCATTCAGTACCTCTCTCCACTGATGTGTCTGTTTGTATATTAAATTGTTGTGTTTAATTGTATTTAATTATTTATTAATGAAATCCTCTTGCCATGAAAATAGGCTTTGTTGCTGACATGGCATTAAATAAAAATAAATCATCTAGGCCTCCATGATTTATCGTATTTGCACCGAGCTGTAAAACCTATAAGATTTTATATCTTTATTAATTCATTCATTTTCCTTTAGCTTAGTCCCTTTATTCATCAGGGATCACCTAAGCGGAATGAACCGCCAACTTTTCCAGCATATTTTTTACATAGAGGACGCCCTTCAAGCTGCAACCCAACACTGGGAAACACCCATACACACTCATACACTACAGCCAATTTAGTTTATCCAATTCCCCGCATTTAGTTTATCCCAAATCGCGCATGTGTTTGGACTGTGGGGGAAACCGGAGCACCCGGAAGAAACCCACGCCAACACGGGGAGACCATGCAAACTCCACACAGAAATGCCAACTTGCCCAGCCGGGTCTGCTGTGAAGTGGCAGTGCTAACCACTCTGGCACCGTGCCACCTCTTTATATAATTATTTAATTTAATTTCAAATACTTTGAAAAAATGACTACAATGTTTAAGAGGTTTTAAATAAATGGTAGCATAGGCAGTTTCTCAATATGCGTTCTTTAGCGGTCTTGCATCCTCGTGTTCTCGTGTAACGTCATCATCAGCTGCCTAAATTCAGTTCCAATACACAAGACCGCAAGAACAGAGGACGCGTAAAACTTCCGGAATGTGTTCTTGATATCGAGGACGCACCGATGCAGACTTAAGCACCGAACTGGCTCTAGAAGTCCCAGAAGTCATTGCGACTGGAGGTGGGAAGCGCAGCATTTTAAATAGATTCATTATTAAAGTTCAGAGATATCACTTGTTTACCACAGGAGCTTCCCTAAATGAAACGGTGAATATAAACATCACCATAGACATTTTAATAAAAGAATATACACATTAAGTGTGTTTATTTGCTGAAATTCGTATTAAAATCAGTTTTATTTATATTGTGCAATATATATTTATAATGTTTTTATTCATCGTTTATATTTTGAAAAGGGGAAAAACAATAAATCACTGTATGAATGCTGTAATGTTTAAATAATTCTCCATTAAAAATGCATGAAGGTCATGTGACCATCTAGGGCTCGAAATTAACCTTTTTGCTTGGTAGCACCGGTGCTCCTAACTATAAAAGTTTAGGCGCATCAGCCACAATTTAGTCGCACTTATAAGCACCGTTACTACAAGTTTTATACAAACATATTTATTGCATTTAAAATAAACAGTAATCAAACAAACAAGCAAGAAATATATATATGCAAGCATGAGGAAAATATGTCTCAACGAAATCCCGTTATCATGAATGAATCTGTTAACAATATAACTGTGCTGTTCTCACGGGTGCTGTCTGATATTGCACTGATGCTTTTGACATATACTGTACCTTATTATATGCATACGTCATGTTAATAGCAATACTTTTCATGAGTAGCGATATTAGTGTACTCAGTGTAAGCCCGTTTGCGATGGTGTACGTGGTGTTAAATTTGACATATAGCGGCCACTTGCACAGCGGACAGCATCTGGCGATTATATGAAGGATTAAACTGAAGCTCTCGTGCTAGATGTGGCACGCAGTTCCCTGAAAACTCCATCCCACAGACTTTTCATAGCGGACTTGAAGCCAACGGAAGTCTTTTATCCACTCGAAAAATGTAGATGTTGGATTAACATTCAGCACATGATCACTAGTAAGATGTGTCATTATTTGTAACTTTAGATGTCATGGTTTCTAAAATAAAATCTGTCAGTGTTATCTTCATTCTCATCTTCAGCGCTTTACAGTTTTTCACGGTAGAAGCTTTCTCTGTCATCCCAAGCCAGAAGGCGCTGAGTGATTGACAGCTGATGTTTCAGAGCTAGAGCAGTGGTGGGCCAATAAGAAGAGCGTGAAGGCGGGGCAAGCATTACGGACTTGGCTTTGTTGACTGCAGCAACTTGACATGACAACTGTTTTAAACCATTCCTGAGCGCTGCGTTTCCCGTTTCAAGTGCAGAGATGCATTCTGCGTGAATGTCTCCTAAATCCGCGCATGTGGTCAACATTTTGCTGTAAAAACTGGTCGCACGCAACAATTTTTTGCACTCGCACAAATGCTCCCAAATATATTTTGAGGTCGCATATGTAAAATGTTGGGCGCATGTGCGACCAAAATGGTCGCAATTTCGAGCCCTTCCATCAGGAAGAACACAGCATCTCATTTCTCACAGGATGCGTTCTCTGTTCTCTATGTCTCCTGAGTTCGTTCTTCCGAAGACACCGAGCAAGACCGGTCTCCACAAGAACCCAAGTTCGTTCTCTGCGTTCTTGTAATTGAGAAACAGCCATTGTGTAGCACACTTTGTGATTATGCTTGGTGTTTCTTTGGTGCTGTTAAAACCGCCACATCAAACCTGCAGCTCTTTTATGAAATGGTAATTATTTAATTATAAATCGCACATGGGGCAAAGCAGTGGCGCAGTAGGTAGTACTGTCACCTCACAGCAAGACGGTTGCTGGTTCGAGCCTCTGCTAAGTTGCCGTTTCTGTGTGGAGTTTGCATGTTCTGCCTGCGTTCGTGTGGGTTTCCTCCGGGTGCTCCGGTTTCCCCCACAGTCCAAAGACATGCGGCACAGGTAAATTGGGTCGGCTAAATTGTCCGTAGTGTATGAGTGTATGTGTGGATGTTTCCCATTGATGGGTTGCAGCTAGAAGGGCATCCACTGCGTAAAAACTTGCTGGATAAGTTGGCGGTTCATTCCACTGTGGTGACCCCGGATTAATAAAGGGACTAAGCCGACAAGAAAATGAATGAATGAATGAAAATCGCACGTGTATTTTTTGTGCTGCATTTGATTGATTGATTAATTATCTTTTGGCCTAAAATGTCAACCAATAGTTTTCGTCGACCAAATATTTCATGCATTCTGTACCTCTTCTCTCCTATGCTATTCATTAAATTGTTGTTTAATTGTATATTTATTAAAGTCCGCATAAGCCTTAAACTACAGCTGTCTTTTTTCATATTGTGATGCAGTTCCTAGAGAAACGTGATATTAAATGAGAAAACAATGGGCGTGGCTAGTTTTTTATGTCGCAAGCTGATTGGATGTAGTAAAGTAGGCGTTTCATTCAGAAAGGTGGGGAAAACGGTTTGGGGAGAGTTATTACAACCTAACAGACTCCTGGTCACCATTTCTGCCTGTTGTCATAGAACTGACAGCTAGAGGGGAGTGGTTAAGTGTGTTGGCCACTCCCAATACCTCAGACAGACCTAATATAACTGAAAACAAACAAAAGTGCATTTGCAAATTTCCCTTAACGATTACAAGGGCAAATTATGTTTGTTTCTTAATGACCTGCACAGATGAATTGTTCACCACAAAACTAGCAGTGTGAGCTAACAAAATCAATATGCTTAGTTTAGATTGCATGTGTACCTTGAAGTGTTCTTGCCATGAAAATAGCCTTCGTTGCTGCCATGGCATTAAACAAAAATATATCATCATCCTCTTCTCTCCACTGGAACAGGTGGCGATGGTGGAGGTCCAGCTGGACACCAATCATGACTATCCCCCAGGTCTGCTGATCGCGTTCAGCGCCTGCACCACGGTGCTGGTGGCCGTTCACCTGTTCGCCCTGATGGTGAGCACCTGCATCCTGCCCAACATCGAGGCTGTAAGCAACGTGCACAACCTGAACTCCGTCAAAGAGTCTCCACACGAGCGCATGCACCGCCACATCGAGCTGGCCTGGGCCTTTTCCACCGTCATCGGGACGCTGCTCTTCCTGGCGGAGGTCGTCTTGCTCTGCTGGGTCAAGTTTTTACCCATTAAGCCCAAGGACCAGAAAAACGGCACTGTGTCTGCCGGGGTGGCCGCCGCCATCACCTCTACCTCCATCATGGTGCCTTTCGGTTTGGTTTTTATCGTGTTCGCTGTGCATTTCTACCGTTCTCTGGTCAGCCATAAGACTGACCGGCAGTTTCAGGAGCTGGAGGAGTTGGAGGACTTGCAGAACGAGCTGGACCACAGGGAAGAGGTGTCTACTTTACAGTCTCCCGGTTCTCTTTATCCCTAGTTTGAGTTTTGAGAGCTTCTGTTCGTGTTTATTTTAAATGTTGCGACACATTGTGTTTTTGACTGTGGTATCGGTCTGTCTGCTGCATGTGGACACCCTGGAGCGTCCGGTTTTCTATGCGTTTAGGATTTGTACACTGTGACAGCATGCACTGCATGTTTTATGGATATACATTTTTTATTTGTATTTTATTCTCTTCTTAATTCACCACGGGGGGTAATATCCTTCATTTCTGTATGGCAGCTGTGCCAGTTTTGCTACCTGCATATTTTTTTTTTTGGTTTTCACAAAGGCAAGCTACATCAAATGAAAGCTAGTTTCTGCCACAGAATGCAAAACTATACAGCGGGGAAAATAAGTATTAGACATGTCATGTTTTTTTCTGGGAATAATATCTCTAAAGGAGCCGTTGACGTGGAATTTAACTAGATATTGTTAAAAACTCAAACAATACAAACATAAAAATAAAAAAACAAAAACAATCTGAAAGATGAGATCTGTGTAATAACAATGAAATGACACAAGGAGAAAGCACTGAACTACTTAAACGTGTTTAATACTATATAGAGAAGGCTTTTGTTGGTGATGGCAGCATAAAAACGCCTCTCATCTGGAGAATGAAGCCTCATGCATTTCTCTGGTTTTTCACAGACTTTACCAGTGTCAAAATCTTGATGGTTCTTTGGGTCTTTTCTATCAAATCTGAGCTTTATTTAGGATTTTCTATTGGATTTGGTTCAGGTGATTGGCTGGGCCATTCTACAGCTTGATTTTCTTTCTCTGAAAGCCTTTGAGAGTGTCCTTGGCTGTGTTTTGGATCATTGTCTTGCTGAAATGTCCACCCTGGTTTCATCTTCATCCTCCTGCTAATGTAGATGTTGGACTGAAGCAGCTGATATTCATTTACACTGAGGAAGAGCAGAGAGTTGCTGAAGAACTACTGAGAGATTTCAGCTGCTGTCTGGGCCTTCACTGCCAAACTACACCTCCCTTTCTTCATGTGTTCAATACTTTTTCTCTGTGTCATTTTAGTTTATTACACAGAACTTTATTTGTAAACTAATTAGTTTTGTTTTCTTTGCATATATGGATTTATTTGGTTGATACTAACATCCAGGGAAATTTTCCAAGTCACCACTACATTTACAAATGTTTTCGGAGAAAAATGGTGACATTAATGTCTATGGTCAATACTTATTTCCCCCACTATATCTTTTAAAGATACCCAATTTCCTTATAGCGCAGGTCTTTGGACTGTGGGGGAAACGGAGCACCCAGAGGAAACCAGAAATGCCAACTGACCCAGTCCAGGCTCGAACCAGCGACCTTCTTGCTGTGAGACAACAGCACTACCTACTGCGCCACCTATGTGTCAGTTACAAGTTGATATCCTACACTTCAGGATATCTCCTGATTTAGAGTTTGTTTTGGATTTTCGGTTTTATCAATATTTTGAGTCAAAAAAATTTTCTTCTCATAGTTGAGTTTTCCCGGTTTATATGTTGCAGTTTTATTTAATGTTGTCATGACACTGGAATTCGATGCCAAGCGATAAAATTTTTTAAAAACGTCCATTTCCCGTTAACATTTGAGCGCTGTTGAGCACGTTCTTAAATATTTTTCATTGTGTACACATGCTCAACAGAAATGACTGTGATTGGCTTTGAAGGTCATCAGTTCACAGAACTCACCGGGGTTTAAAGTGTAACCACAGATACAGGGACACTTGAGCATTTCAAAGTTGTGAGGATCAGCTGGTGTGTCTTTAAGCTAATCAAAAAGCCATCTGCTGATGATTCACAGCTTTAAAATGCTCCAGTGTCCCTGCATCTGTTCACACTCAGTAAACAGCGGGAGTTTGGTGAACTGATGACCTTCACGGCCAATCACAGTCATTTCTGTTGAGCACGTGGGCACAATGGCAAATCAGCGCTGTTTAAGAACACGTTCAAATGTACGTTTTTAAAACTTCAGTATTGTGCCAGCCCAAGTTTCAACGCTGTAAAATGCTGGGTTCCTCACAATTCCTTCATGTTGTCCAAACACAAACCAGTTAAAGCATAACTAATTAATGAACTTCATTCTTTTTACCAATTAAAGTGGTTTGAAAATAAAAAAAATTACTTTTACATAAGTAGTTTGAACAAGCAGCAAAAGTCAATCTAACAATTGTGATTAATTCTTGTAATTATCAGTTTTACAAACATCAACATTTCACAAATTGAGTTTTATTTATATCTTGCAGTTCTGCCTTTCCTTTCTATGAATTCCTAGTTAAAATCTTGCAGTTAATAAAGTTCATATCTTGCAACACTGTAAAACAGTGGTTCTCAAACTTTTTTCATCAAGTACCACCTCAGAAAAAAATTGTCTCTCCAAGTACCACCAAAATAAGCAGTATTGAAATACAGTAGCATAGTAGGCCCAGTAAAGCAGCTACAACTCTGCACAGTTAAAAAACGTGGCAGATTACTTCATAAATATAGGCTATATGTCATATATGGCATATTATATATACATAATTTTCGATAAATTTTTAAATATGTGTAGCATGTACATGATATGTTTCATTCCTCCGCGTACCACTAGAAGGAAGCCTGCGTACCACTAGTGGTACACGCACCACAGTTTGAGAACCACTGCTGTAAAAAAAGCTTAGTTCCACATAGTGAAGTTTCATAAACTAATTTCGAGAGGAGCACGTGTTATGATTTAGCACGACTGGCTGCTCATCTGTAATCAGTAATAATCCAATCAGAGTGATCCTAGTTTACTATAATTGGATCATTTTTTCAATACTGCTCTATCTTCGTTTTGAAAGAATCCCCCCCTTCCACCCCATCTCCTCCCTGTTCTAAAGGGGGAGCGATCGAGACCTACCTGATCTCGGATCTCCTGATAAGCTTATTGACGGGCGGGAGCCCTGGGCTCAAATATCTCCAAGCTCAGAGTTCTCTCTCGGGACAGCATGGCAAATCTGCTATAAACGCTAAGCATATCTAAGTAGGAACTCTTGAATTTTGTGTTGGCAAAACATGTAGGAATTAAGTTAACTTATTCGAAAAAAAAAAAAAAATTAAGTTGATTGAACATAAAATAATTAAGTTGTCCCAAAAAAAACTCAGGAATTGAGTTTTAAAAGATATATTTTAAATAAGTAGTTTGAACAAACAGCAAACATCATTTTTTGAGTGAAATTTAGTTTACATAACGCAATTCTAAACATGGTGGCGCAGTGGGTAGCATGTTCGTCTTACAGCAAGAAGGTTGCTGGTTTGAGCCTCGGCTGGGTCAGTTGGTATTTCTGTGTGGAGTTTGCATGTTCTCCCCGTGTTGGTGTGGGTTTCCTCCGGGTGCTCCGGTTTCCCCCTCAAGTCTAAACACACGTGCTAAAGGAGAATTGGGTAAGGTAATATTGGCTGTAGTGTATGTGTGTGAATTAATGTGTATATGTGTTTCCCAGTGATGGGTTGCGGCTGGAAGGGAATTCGCTGCGTAAAACGTGCTGAATAAGTTGGCGGTTCATTCCGCTGTGGCGACCCTTGATTAATTAAGGGACTGAGCCGAAAAGAAAATGAATGAATTCTAAACATATATATATATTACAGTTTCAAGTTCTTATTTTGTTTTAAATCTTGTTACTTCATTCACGATTCTGAGCTAATAATAAATACAAAATTTGGATTTCTAATTCTGTAGCAGAAACTGCTTTCCATTACTTTCTTAAAAACACGTGTACATTACACAATCTCTTTTTAAACACTGATCAGAGTCTGTTTTTGAAGTTACCACAGTGCAGGGGACACTTTTATGTCCACTTGACCAAATGAGTTTAATGCGTTCTGAATCAGGGCTTTGCTGTTTAACAGCAGAATCAAAACCAAAAAAAAAACACACACACGTCTTACTCAAACTCTGTTGTTTTCTTAAATGAGCCCCCAGTGTGTGTGAGCACATCTTTAGTAGAAACAAAGGCACTTTATCAACATGTTTGACCTTTTTTGGTAGCATTTGAAACAGATTCCCATTAAAGGGGCCTCAGTTGGTCCTGAGGTTTGGATGCGAGTACTTAAATCCGTCACGGCTGAGGAACTAGCAGGATTGCAGGATTAAACAAAGTGTTTGTGAAGCAAAAGTGCAGTAAAGGTTTATAAAATTAGCTGAAATGCCACTTTAAAAGAGTATCTCACCCAAAAGACGAAATATACTCGGTGTTTACTCACCCTACAGGGGTGTTTGAGTTTATTTTTTTCTGTTGAACAAATATATATTTCTCAAATGATGATTAACAGAGCAAGGAATTTTTCATAGTATTTCTTATAATGCTATGTCTTATTTGTTTAATTTCAGCCAGAATAAAAGCAGTTTTTATTTTTTAAGGCCAAAATTATTAGCCCCCTTAAACAATATTTTTGTTAAAATATCTACAGAATAAACCACTGTTACATAATGCCTAATTCACCTAGTTAAGCCTTTAAATAACACTTTAAGCCGAACTAAGTATCTTGCAAAATATCTACTTCATCTGTCTATCGATACATATACAGTATAGACACATATACAGAACACTACCTGACAAAAGGCTTGTCATTGATCCCAGTTATTTTGCATAATAACCTGACTTCTAGTTGATCATTTGGAAAAGTGACAGAAGGTGGATTTTTCAGATGAATCATGTGTTGATCTGCATCCCCATCATTACAAATACTGCAGAAGACCTACTGGACCCAGCACGGACCCAAGATTCTCATACAAATCTGTCAAGTTTGGTGAAGGAGAAATCATGGTTTGGGGTTACATTCAGTATGGGGGAGTGCGAGAGATCTGCAACATCAACAGCCTGAGGTATCAAGACATTTGTGCTGCTCATTACATTACAAACCACAGGAGAGGGTGAATTCTTCAGCAGGATAGCGCTCCTTCTCATACTGCAGCCTCAACATCAAAGCTCCTGAAAGCAAAGAAGGTCAAGCTGCTCCAGGATTGGCCAGACCAGTCACCAGCCATGAACATTATTGAGCATGTCTGGGGTAAGATGGAGGAGCAGGCATTGAAGATGAACACAAAGAGTCTTGATGAACTCTGGGAGTCCTGCAGGAACGCTTTCTTTGCCGTTCCAGATGACTTTATTAATCAGTGATTTGAGTCATGTCAGAGATGTATGGATGCAGTCCTCCAAGCTCATGATGGAGTCAGACACAATATTCATTCTGTCTCCACTGCAGCAGGACTTTATATTCTATACTGGACATTATTTCTGTTCAGTGATGAGACTTCTGTCTAAGCAGAGTCAGACTTTACTGTCTTAATGAAATCATTCACAATCAAGGCATGATCATATTTTATTGTGGTCAAATAAGTGTCATCTAGAGGCATTTGCCTTTTATATAAACCACTTCTGATACCAAATAATCAGCTAGAAATCAACTTATTATTTGCTGTTCCTAAAACTTGTATAAGGGACGACTTTTTTCAAGTAGTGTACATATATACATTTACTTTGTTTTGAAAAATGTTGGAAACCAGCATCCATATTAGGGAAAAATATCCTATTTAACATTATTATCTATATATGTTTGTACAACAGAAGGTAAAGGGCGAGTAAATGATGACAGAAGTTTAATTTTTGGGGAGATCTATCTCTTTAACATGTTCAGTGTTGCCAAATTGAAATACAATGACATTTTGTCTAAAGTATTTGAAATGATATTCATATTTTGTTTTATAACTTTGATTCAGCAGCTCTTTTTTATCAGTACACTACATGTGCTAAAACCCACATTTTATACATTAAAGTCTTAATCAAATCCACTTCAACCAGACACTTTTTTTGTGCTCTTTTATATTGTGTGCGTGACCTGCTGAGATGAGCATTTTGTAAATTGTTAATAGATGCATAATGTATCATCTGCTTTTTCATGTATGGTGTGTGTTTATTGTGAGTGTAAGCTGACTGAGGCGTTGATAAACCGTGTTTCACTGCACAGGTCTGCCTTTCTTGACTTCAGGACATTATCAAGGTGAATACTGCTTATGAACCGACTCGGTGATCTCTGCTGACTTCTCCTCATCCTCAGTGAAATATGCCTGTGCCTCCATCAGCACAGCCTGTGAGTCCTGTAGGCAAACCTGCGGACATTAAAACAGCATTTGAGACTCAGCATTACAGCAGGAACATGCATAAGGACATCATATGTGAGCCTGGAGCACAAAACCAGCCATATGGGTACATTTTTGGATGTTGAGATATAAATTTACACTCACTGGCCACTTTATTAGGTACACCTTACTAGTACCGGTTTGCCTTCAGAGCTGCCTTAATGCTTCGTGTCATAGATTCAGCAAAGTACTGGAAATATTCCTGAGAGATTTTGCTCCATATTGACATGATAGCATCACACAGTTGCTGCAGATTTGTCGGCCGCACATCCATGATGAGAATCTCCCATTTCATCATATCCCAAAGGTGCTCTATTGGATTGAGATCTGGGGACTGTGAAGGCCATTTGAGTACAGTGAACTCATTGTCATGTTCAAGAAACCAGTCTGAGACATGATTCATGACGTGGCGTGTTATCCTGCTGGAAGTAGCCATCAGAAGATGGGTACACTGTGGCGTTGACACAATGCTCAGTTGGTACTAATGGGCCCAAAGTGTACCAAGAAAATCTCCCCCACTCTATTACACCACCACCACCAGCCTGAACTGTTGATATAAGGCCGGATGGATTCATGCTTTCATGTTGTTGATACCAAATTCTGACCCGACCATCTGAATGTGTCAGCAGAAATGGAGACTCATCAGAGCAGGCAACGTTTCTCCAATCTTCTATTGTCCAGTTTTGGTGAGCCTGTGTGAATTGTAGCCTCAGTTTCCTGTTCTCAGCTGACAGGAGCGGCACCCGGTGTGGTCTTCTGCTGCTGTAGCCCATCCGCCTCAAGGTTGGACGTGTTGTGTGTTCAGAGATGCTCTTCTGCAGACCTCGGTTGTAACGAGTGCTTATTTGAGTTACTGTTGCCTTTCTATCAGCTGGAACCAGTCTGGCCATTCTCCTCTGACCTCTGGCATCAACAAGGCATTTGTGCCCACAGAACTGCCGCTTATTCTCTGTAAACCCTAGAGATGGTAGTGCGTGAAAATCCCAGTAGATCAGCAGTTTCTGAAATACTCAGACCAGCCTGTCTGGCACCATCAACCATGACACGTTCAAAGTCTTTAAACTTAAATCAACTTTCATCCCCATTCTGATGCTCGCTTGACCATGTCTACATGCCCATATGCATTGAGTTGCTGCCATGTGATTGGCTGATTAGAAATTTGCATAAACGAGCAGTTGGACAAGTGTACCCAATAAACTGGCCGGTGAGTTTATATCATCAGCAAGCTGAATAATGAAGCTTCACATTGATCTGGGGTTTGTAATAATAGGACATTTTAATATCTGGAATTTAATAGTTATAAAATAATATTAATAATAAATAAAATAATATTTAGAAAATCACCTTTAAACATAAACAAATGGAGCTCTTGGCAATGAATATTACACATCAAAAACGAACCTATTATTCAAAATTCATTTTTATAAGGGGTTTAAACACAGTTGTGTGTATATAAGCAGCTTCTAATAGAAAAAAAGCTATTGATTGTATTGTTTACAATCACTCTCGATATAAACAGTCTGCTGAAACACTTTAATTGACATTCTCCCTTTGTAGGTGTCATCAGAGGGGGAAAGCCCCGCCCTCTAGTGTCCATCTCTGCCTCATTAGCATAAAACATTAGTCTTGTTTTTGAATCTGCCACTATGCTGACACGCAGGCAATTGTAGCTCCTCCCTCTTTTCAAAAGAGCACAATCTCATTTGCATTTAAAGCGACCGTCAAAAAAACACTACAATTAGGATCGAAACCTAAAAGGTTCAGTTTCAGAGAGTTATAAAACAATACTTGTGTGGTATTTTGAGATTAAACTTCACACACACTCTAGGGACATAACCTATTTTAACCCATCTTATAAATAGTGGACAAATAGGTCCCCTTTAATATTTAATACTTTTTTACATATAAGTAAAATCAATCGTTTCGACTCATACACTGTATTTTTGGCTATTCCCAAAAATATACCCCTGCATCATAAGACTAAAGCTGGTCAGAACCTGTGACTAAAAGCTCGCATTTGCTTCATGCGCTACTGTTGATATGGAAATTATGCAAATGTCCGTGATAATCATTAACC
This sequence comes from Danio rerio, assembly GCF_052040795.2. NCBI lineage: Eukaryota > Metazoa > Chordata > Actinopteri > Cypriniformes > Danionidae > Danio > Danio rerio. Next base: position 45,826,450 of record NC_141030.1, read on the forward strand.
TTGGGGATGGGATAGACTGTCGGTCTGACTGCTGTTTCTCTTCCGAAATCAGAAATGCTTCCACATTTAGCAACATCGTCAACCCAGAAGCCTTCGTACAGCTGCCCTCTGTCCAGGAAGAACAACTGGCCATGTCCGTTCTTCTTCCCATCACTCCAGGTGCCCACAAAGCGGTTTCCATTAGCTTTACAAAGAAAGTAAAAAATAGTTCTGCTACTTTATTCAGAGTACATATAAATAACTATATGCAATTCAAATTTAGAAATGCTGAAAAGTAAATAAGGTAACACTTTATTTTTATGTTGTCCTTGATACGCATGTTCAATGTACATACTATAGTGGTAACAATAAATTACACATAATTGCATGCAACTTACAGCTCATCCTAACCCTATAGTAAGTAGTTCTATATGTTTAATATTACTCTGTACTTAAATATGTACAGTTGAAGTCAGAGTTGTTAGCGCCCTCTTCATTATTTTTCCACAATTTGTGTTTAACAAAGAGCAGATTTTCTAAATATAATAGTTTTAATTTCTCATTTCTGATGGCAGTACATAATATTTGACTACACTGTAATGCCCAAAAGTCAACTTTATCTAATGAAATGAGTGTTGTTAACTCAAAATTTACTGAAAGTCAATTCTACTCATTTAAAAAGACTTTTGAATTCAGTGTTGAAGGTAATGAGTTAATTAAATAGCTCATTACTTCAACTTAAATGGTGTAAGTTCACAGTACTCGTATAGATTAGTTTAACTCAAACGGTTTGTAGCAATCGGTTTCCTCAAACGGTTCGAGTTGCCTCATATATCAGGTTTTACTGTGCTCAAATTGCTTCATTTTTTCAAATGGAGTAAGTTCACAGTACTCAACAGGATTAGTTTTTGAACTCAAATGGTTTGTTGCAATCGGTTTCCTCAAATGGTTTGAGTTACCCTAACTTTTTGGGTTTTACAGTGTAGATATTTTTCAAGACACTAGTATTCAGCTTAAAGTGACATTTTAAGGCTTAACTAGGTTAATTAGGCAGGTTAGGGTAATTAGGCAAGTTATTGTATAATGATGCATTGTTCTGTAGACAATCGAAACAAATATTGCTTAAGGGGGCTTATATTATTGACCTTAAAATGGTGTTTAAAAAAATTAAAAACTGCTTTTATTCTAGTCGAAATAAAACAGATAAGACTTTCTCCAGAAGAAAAAAAACATTCTAGGAAACGCTGTGGAAAAACTCCTGAATCTGTTAAACATCATTTGGGAAATATTTGAAAAAGAAAATAAAAGTGACCTCCATTTTTATATAGCCCTATCGGGAGACCATTTTTCGAACAAAATTACTTCTTCAAGCAAAAGTCTGTTTAATGTGATCTCTGTTGGCATCAATCATAGCCTGAATTGTTTAAAGTTTTCTGAAATAATGTGCTATGTAGTGTCAGGCCTCTTTCAGCTCTTCCTAAATTATTATTCAGATATCAGCTGTCATGTTTTTCTCTCTTCATGTATTTTCACACTGACTCTATAATATTTAGGTCTGGACTCTGTCTGTCATTTCATGACAGAGTTTTATCAGCGGTTGTGTTTTGTTCTCCGTGTGTGATATGTAATAGAGATCATTGTCATTTAGTTGTATTTAATTTTTTATATCATTTATTTTATCTTTGTTTACTCTGGGACAAACTTGATTAGGGCTTTACGGTACTGGAAAAATATGCAATATTGTTGTTGAGTATTGCGATATCGATATTTCTTGTGATATAACATTTCCCTAGAAAAATGCTATCTTATTATGTTTTAAAATAATTTCTTTGTTTAATGATGTTAAAATAAACATATTTTTCCAGATCTAATTAATCTAATTCAGACTAAAAAGTCTTTAAGACACTATGAATGATTAAAAAAATAAGCAGATATTCTGACTCTGATTGACAGTTGTCTTTATTTTTTATTTTCTATAAGTATATTTATATAAGTATTCTCAGCTCTTTATTCACTCTTGGGCTGCTCCAACCAACAGGCCTAAAGCCGGGGCTAAAGATCGTAAGCCCCCATCTGATTGGTCAAATTTAGATAGCCAATGCACAAAATAAATGTAATTTACCACACATATATTGCACATACTTTTATCGCGATAACGATAATTTTGCATATATTGACATATATATATATATATATATATGCACAGTAATATATTACAATATATTGTGCCCAGAGACAATAGTATAAACATTAAATTAGAAATATACATTTTGAATGAACTTTTGCAAACAGTTTTAAGTGTGTACCTAGCAAAATCAAGCCCTCCCCATGATGTTTGTCCCTCAGCCACTCTCCTTCATACAGCTCTCCATTCTCATACTGCATTCGTCCCCATCCGCTCCTCTCATCTCCACTCCACTGGCCCTCATAAAACGCAGATGCACTGTAGAAATACGACCCAGCACCCTGCAAGTGAAAGACAGACATGCAGTTTAAATGCGGACATAAAGTCACGGTCAAAAATATTGACTATTATACAGTTTATGTCAAAATTTGATTTCTTTTTCAAATATTTTTTAAATTATGTTCAACAGATTCAGGAATTTTTCACAGTATGTCTGATAATATTTTTTCTTCTGTAGAAAGTCTTATTTGTTTTATTTCGGCTTGAATAAAAGCAGTTCTCAATTTTTTTTAAACCATTTTAAGGTCATTATTAGTAGCCCCCTTAAGCAATATTTGTTTTCAATTGTCTACACAACAAACCACTGTTATACAATAACTTGCCTAATTACCCTAATTACCCTAGTTAAGCCTTAAAATGTCACTTTAAGCTGTATAGAAGTGTCTTGAAAAATATCTAGTCAAATATTATTTACTGTCATCATGGCAAAGATAAAATAAATTATTAAAACTATTATTAAAACTATTATGATTAGAAATCTGTTGAAAAAATCTGCTCTCCATTAAACAGAAATTGGGGGGAAATATACAGAAAGCTAATAATTCTGACTTCAAGTATAAGCAAAAAAAGCATTGGATATAAATGTGTATACCAACTGATCCTTTTATCTTCTGTTACAATATTTAGATAATATAATCTTTCATTGAAAAAAAATAATGGTAATACATGCGAGCGTATAAGTGATGTGAGCATGCACTCTATACTGACACTGAGGAGAAAAAGAACTGTTTTTAAAGTCAACATTTTTATACTTGTGGCTTGATAATATTCTGTTTCAACCCCTGAAGGCATGATATGGTCGGTTTTGAGGATGTTTTTGGTATTTTTCTAGACTTTGAATAAGTCTGGAACTTATTTTGCTGTCTATGGAGGATGAGGGAGCTCTCTGATTTCACTTAAAACATCTTAGTTTGTGTTCAGAAGATGAACAAAGGTCTTTAGGGAGACTTGAGGGTGAGAAATTGATAACAGAATATTCATTTGTTTTCATTAAATCTAAAAGTGGATCTACAGGCATCTGAATCCTAAGTTTGTCACCCAAATGGCTTTTCTATCTTCTTTATTTTTGTGAAATAAACAATGACAAATAATTACACATTTTTAAAGATGATCTATTATGCCCCTTTTTACAAGATGTAAAATAAGTCTCTGATGTGCCAAGAGTGTGTATGTAAAGTTTCAGCTCAAAATATCACACAGATATTGTTTTATAACTCTCTGAAACTGACCCTTTTAGGCTTTGATCCTAATTGTGCCGTTTTGATGACTGTCGCTTTAAATTCCAATGAGATTGTGCTCTTTTTAAAAGAGGGCGGGGCTACAAATGCTTATGTGTCAGTATAGAGGCAGATTTAAAATTAAGACTAATGTTCTATGCTAATGAGGGAGACATCGTCACTAGTGGGCGGGGCTTTCCTTCCCTGATGACACGTACAAAGGGAGAATGTCAATCAAAGTGTTTCTGCAGACTGTTTATAACAAGAGTGATTATAAAAAAATACAATTAATTAATTTTTACTATTAGAAGCTGCTTATATTCACACACTGTTGCCACACGACCCCTTATAAAAATGATATTTGCATAATAGGCCCCCATTAAGCCCTGCCAAGGACCATCGTTTTTTAATGTCCTAATTTGGCAAACCATGTAATTCAATAAGGTGTCTTTGCTACTTACTTCCTTCTTGTCATTCCTCCAAGACCCGACATAAACCCTCATATACTCTTTGGTTTCAGGGTCCATCCTGCTTAGAGTTCCAAACCCGTCCCGCTTTCCACACCTCCAGTCTCCATCATAGACTATTCCTGCTCTCTTCCAAACCTGCTTTCCCTTTCCTTAGCAGAGTAAAATGTACGTTAGTGAGCAGTTGTTTAAAGAGACAGTTCACCCAAAAATGAACATTTCTTCATCAATTACTGAAGTGATTCTAAACGTTTATAAATGGAGTTCTACAACAACAAAAAAAAGATATTTTGGAGAATGTTGGAAAAAAGCAACCATTGACATCAATTGAGCCTTCGCTAAGCCACACCCGAAAACAGCCACAGACCAATCATGGCTTAGCAGTAGTAAATAGGCGCGGGAGGTCTGTCAAGCTTTTGAGCGAGGGAAACAAACCAAAGAGTTTTGCATATGGATTGTGTAAATCTGATAACCGGTATCCTAAAAGTTTGGATGGGGTGGTGAAATTTTTGCCAGGCGTTGATCAATCATGTGGGGGGCTGCACAATTTAATCATATTTCCATGTTTCAAGCTCCGAATATTTGGATCACATTTCAACAAAAATAGAGATATGAGATATGATCACAAATTGGGCACTTGTTTATGCATTCATTCATTTTCTTGTCGGCTTAGTCCCTTTATTAATCCAGGGTCGCCACAGCGGAATGAACCGCCAACTTATCCAGCAAGTTTTTACGCAGCGGATGCCCTTCCAGCCGCAACCCATCTCTGGGAAAAGCACTTGTTTAATATACTTCTAATTATACTTCTCTTATACTAATAATATCGATTAATATACTTTACCCGCAGCTGTTTTTCAGTCATTTTAAATCTTTGTGTTTCTGTCAATTCCTCAATGTTTTCATCTGACTTTTGGAGATTTAGTCATTGACGGTGTTATAGCGGGTAAGTATCTCCTGCTGTGCATGAACTAAGCTGTTGAATGGTCAGCGTATGAGGCGGCTAGGCTTTAGCTTCAATTTTAATTAAATCATTCTCTATCGGTTGCATATTATGTCATGAATATACCCCTGTAATGTATACTACACTGTTAAAAAAAAATCCGTAATTTTACAGTTTATTTCTGGCAGCTGGGGTGCCGGAAAAAAAAAAAAACGTAAAATAACGGACGTTAAATTACAGAAACCTACTGTAAAATAACAGGTTGAATAACAGAAATTTACCAGAAATTTAAATTTAAGGAAATTTCTGTAATTTAATTTCAAATTTTCTCTATTTAACAGTAAATTTCCGTAATTTAACGGCCGTTATTTTACGTTTTTTTCCGGCACCCCAGCTGCCAGAAATAAATCGTAAAATTACGGATTTGTTTTACAGTGTGCAGTCCTTTTTTGTCTGGCTAACCTAAAAATCTCACCTGTTTGCCAAAAATGACCAATAATCTCCCTGGAAATGTCTGACACCGGCGCACACATATTGTAAGGCACGAAAGCTTGACATGCATAGCAACAGTAAATAAGGAGGGGGGCGGAGCTTAGCAAAGGTTCAACTGTAGGAATAAAAAAAGTGCATTTTCAGCATTCTTGAGTATATTTTCTTTTGTGTTTAACAGAAGGAAGAAACTCAAACCAGTTTGAAACAAGTGGAGGATGAGGAAATGATGACAGAATTTTCATTTTTGGGTGAAATATGTCTTTATTCATTCATTTTCCTTCAGCTTAGTCTCTATATTAATCAGGGGGCCGCCAGCATGAACCGCCAAATTATCCAGCATATGTTTTACACAGCAAATGCTCTTCCAGCTGCAACCCAGTACTGGGAAACACCCATACACACTCATTCTCACATCCACTCATACACTACGGCCAATTTAGTTTATTCAGTTCCCCCACAGTCCAAACACATGCGCTGTATAGGGGAAACCGGAGCACCCGGAGGAAACCCACACCAACACGGAACATGCAAACTCCACACAGAAATGCCAACAGACCCAGCCGGGACTCAAACCAGCAACCTTCTTGCTGTGAGGCGACAGTGCTAACCACTAAGCCACCGTGTCACCAGAACTATCTCTTTACTTAGGGTAAAATGAGGTCTCATTCTACTTAGTCAAACTTTAATTTAAGAAACACACAACCTGCAGAGCACATCTGAATATCAAAGTCGGTTCAATTGAGGCTTGTTCTCACTGTGATCTTCAAGGCCTGCCATGTTTAAAACATGCCATTAAATATTCAAGCAATTAAACATTACCGTGCTTCTTATTATCCATCCATTCGCCCGTGTATTGATCTCCATTGACCGAATACACCGTGTGATGAAGTCCATATTTTTGAGCCTTTCTGTCCCAAAGTTTCACTAGCGGTTCAGCGGTCGGGGGTCTTTTCACATAAGGCATACTGCACTGAAAAAACATCAATATTATTTTATTAGATTATTATGTGCCAATGTGCACATTATTTTGCAGTGTGGTTCATTGATTCCACACAATTGGTGCATTTTACTGTCTCCAAGAAATAATCAGATATAGAATTGCATTGATGTGTGCTCATAATATTCATTAATACAGCATTTATTTTTTGGTTTATTCATTTTTCTTTTAACCCACATGACAAATACTATAGTAACTTATACAAAATTGTTGTTTTTGCTTTATGTTCAAAGCTAGGGATAAATCTGAAATGCATACAAAAGTTTTTTGAAGAAAGACAAGGGGGGTATAATCTGAGATTTTAGGAGGTTGAAAACAAAGACAACTTAAAAAAGTTTGTGCATGTCTGTATGTGGAGTGAAATTATGGAACAGTCTAGAACAGACTCTCAAAGACTGTCAGGATATTATTAAAAAAGCTGTATAAATATATATTATTAAAGGAATATAAGGATAAAGGTGATTGAAAAAGCATCAAATGAGAAAGGTATGATGACATTTTAATTAATGGCTGTTTGCAGAACTGTTTTTTTGGGGGGTCTATGTTATAAAATGTAAAGATACACATGGGATCGAACAAATAATATGTCAAAGATGCCAAAAGGATAAAATATGTTTCGTGTAAAAAGAAGATAAGTAAAAGAAGAAATAAGTTTAAGTAATAGACAAATGATGTACAGTTGAAGTCAGGTAGGCTAAAATCATCTGTTAACTGCATCCCAATCATCACAAATACTGCAGAAGAGCTACTGGAACCCGCATGGAGCCAAGATTCTCACAGAAATCAGTCAAGTTTGGTGAAGGAAAAGTCATGGTTTGGGGTTACATTCAGTATGGGGGCGTGTGAGAGATCTGCAGAGTGGATGATCAACATCAACAGCCTGAGGTATCAAGACATTTGTGCTGCCCATTACATTACAAACGTCGTTTCTCATACTTTAGCCTCCACATTAAAGTTCCTAAAAGCAAAGAAGGTCAAGGTGCTCCAGGATTGGCCAGCCCAGTCACCAGAGATGAACATTATTGAGCATGTCTGGGGTAAGATGAAGGAGGAGGCATTGAAGATGAATCCAAAGAGTCTTGATGAACTTCAAATCATCAAATGAGAAAGGTATGATGACATTTTAATTAATGGCTGTTTGCAGTACTGATTTTTTGGGGGTCTATGTTATAAAATGTAAAGATACACATGGAATCGAACAAATAATATGTCAAAGATGCCAAAAGGATAAAATATGTTTCGTGTAAAAAGAAGAGATAAGTAAAAGAAGAAATAAGTTTAAGTAATACACAAATGATGTACAGTTGAAGTCAGAATTATTCGCCCCCTTTTGATTTTGATTTTCTTTTTAAAATATTTCCCAAATGGTTTTTAACAGAGCAATGAAATTTTCACAGTATGTCTGATAATATTTTTTCTTCTGGAGAAAGTCCTATTTGTTTGATTTCGGCTAGAATAAAAGCAGTTATTAATAAAAAAAAAAACATTTTTGGGACAAAATTATTAGCCCCTTTAACTTATTTTTTCATTAATCTACAGAACAAACCATCGTTTTACAGTAACTTGACTAATTACCCTAACCTGCCTAGTTCACCTTATTAACCTAGTTAAGCCTTTTAATGTCACTTTAAGCTGAATAGTAGTGTCTTGAAAAATATCTAGTCAAATATTATTTACTGTCATTATGGCAAAGATAAAATAAATCAGTTATTAGAAATAAGTTTTTAAAACTATTATGTTTAGAAATGTGCTGAAACAATCTTCCCAGAACAGAACAGAAATTGGGGGAAAAAATAAACAGGGGCGCTAATAATTCAGGGAGGCTAATAATTCTGACTTCAACTGTATGTGGTAGGTGAAGCAGTGGCGCAGTGGGTAGTGCTGTTGCTGGGTCACTGGTTTGAGCCTCGGCTCAGTTGGCGTTTCTGTGTGGAGTTTGCATGTTCTCCCTGCGTTCGTGTGGGTTTCCTCCGGGTTAGGGTTAACACACACACACACTCATACACTATGGACAATTTAGCCTACCCAATTTACCTGTACCGCATGTCTTTGGACTGTGGGGGGCACCAGAAGGAAACCCACGCCAACACGGAACATGCAAACTCCTCCAGCCTCCAACATTCTACCAGCTGACCCAAACAGAACTCGAACCAGCGACCTTCTTGCTGTGAGGCGACAGAGCTAACCATTCATCCACCGTGCCACCACATTTATAATAATATAAACAAATAGTTTTCAACTACAGAGTAATTTATGCAATACCTCACAATTTACTGTAGCAAAAACTAAAGTATACTATAGTATTTATTAGTTTTTCAGATCAGTATAATACAATTTGAAATGGTATGGTTCAAAAACACTTTAGTGTTTACTAAAAGTTACTATATTGTTTTTTTATGTGGGAAATGTTTTGTTTTAAAACTCTTATTGAAAAGAGGGACAGATATACACTACCTGACAAAGTCTTGTTGTTGATCCCAGTTGTAAGAGCAACAAATAACTTCTAGTTGATCATTTGTGAAAGTGTCAGAAGGTGTTTTTTTTTTCTTCTGATGAATCATCTGTTGATCTGCATCCCAATCATCACAAATACTGCAGAAGACCTACTGGAACCCGCATGGAGCCAAGATTCTCACAGAAATCAGTCAAGTTTGGTGAAGGAAAAGTCATGGTTTGGGGTTACATTCAGTATGGGGGCGTGCGAGAGATCTGCAGAGTGGATGATCAACATCAACAGCCTGAGGTATCAAGACATTTGTGCTGCCCATTACATTACAAACGTCGTTTCTCATACTTTAGCCTCCACATTAAAATTCCTGAAAGCAAAGAAGGTCAAGCTGCTCCAGGATTGGCCAGCCCAGTCACCAGAGATGAACATTATTGAGCATGTCTGGGGTATGATGAAGGAGGAGGCATTGAAGATGAATCCAAAGAGTCTTGATGAACTCTGGGAGTCCTGCAGGAACGCTTTCTTTGCCATTCCAGATGACTTTATTAATCAGTGATTTGAGTCATGTCAGAGATGTATGGATGCAGTCCTCCAAGCTCATGATGGAGTCAGACACAATATTCATTCTGTCTCCACTGCAGCAGGACTTTATATTCTAGACTGGACATTATTTCTGTTCAGTGATGAGGCTTTTGTCTAAGCAGAGTTATACCTTACTGTCCTGATAAAATCATGCAAAATCAAGGCATGATCATATTTTATTGTGGTCAAATAAGCGTCATCTAGAGGCCTTTGCCTTTCATATAAGCCACTTCTGATACTAAATGATCAACTAGAAGTCAAGCTATTATTTGCTGTTCTTAAAACTTGAATAGTCGACAAGACTTTTGTCAGGTAGTGTAATGCTCATTTTCATTCATTCATTCATTCATTTTCTTGTCGGCTTAGTCCCTTTATTAATCCGGGGTCGCCACAGCGGAATGAACCGCCAACTTATCCAGCAAGTTTTTACGCAGCGGATGCCCTTTAAGCTGCAACCCATCTCTGGGAAACATCCACTCACACATTTACACACAAACTCATACACTACGGACAATTTAGCCTACCCAATTCACCTGTACCGCATGTCTTTGGACTGTGGGGGAAACCGAAGCACTCGGAGGAAATCCACGCGAACGCAGGGAGAACATGCAAACTCCGTAATGCTCATTTTATAAAAAATATTAAATGGTTAAAGTAAGTTAATGTAGTGTATTAGAGTAATGCTTGTGTGTGACAGAAATGCGGTACAATTTCTACTGCCTTAATTCTACCGATGTTAAAGAGGTATATAATAAACACAATTTTATTCAAATGCACAAATTTCGTGGTATTTACTTAAATATTTATTTATTAAAAGCTTTTTGGGAAGAATAACAAAGTGTAAACAGATGTGTTTATAATACCCTATATTCACCAAAGGCTATTAAACAAAAAGATATGGTGAATACTAGAGCTTTTTGCATTTAAAACGTGTAAATATAGTAAATAAATCATAGTCAACACTTACCTTTACAGTCCAGACCGCTTAAGAAAACAAAATCAACCATTTATCTACGAAAATCAACTTTAATTGTCAAGCAATGGTCGATCTCGACTTAACCTCTTAAAAATAATTAGTGTACTGTAACCAAGCAACGAACTCTCTAATGTTTATTTTCGCTGACTCTCCAGGTCGTCAGATGGCGATGTCATCCTCTGAACCTAATGCTCGGCTGTGATTGGCTGACGTGGTGGAAGCGGAGCTTATATAAATGGCTGGAGCGCCTACTAGCGGCAGTTAAGCGGCACAGCAGCGCTAACGCGGACGGGTACAATGTCACTGGAGAGATGTCAAAGTGAATGGACAGAAATAGAGCAAGAATATCAGCAATTACAGGTTTGAGCTGAACGGATAAACGTTGTATTTGTGCGTCGTTAACCAAAATATGAGTTAATGAGTCATTAAAGAAGCAGCCGTGTGTGTTTGGGATGTTTATGATGCGGCTAGCAGGCTTTAGCTCATCAGATGAACTGATTTCTATTGTTACTGTACATGTGTATTAAATCTGTATCAGCTTTCTATATTATATATAGTAGAAATACAAAATAATAAGCATTGTTTTTGTACATCTGCTCGGTTTTAATGAACTCGGTGTGTTACTGATGTAATTCTGATAATGCTTCACGAATGTAACTGGTTAAACTAGGTTAGATGTTAACCAAGAGTTGTTGCTTAACTGTTAAAATGATCTATTCTTGATATCAAGGTCAGATTACAGTATGATGAAGCTCAAAATGAATGAGAGAAAGTTCATGAAGCTCCAGGGGTTTGAATGCCTTGGAAAAAGTGCCTTTTAAAGCAAATTACCATGGGAGTACTAGGTTTTTGGGACACAATTCATGATAGCACTCTGGTATTATTTCAATTATTTTGGACTTCCATGTAATAAACATTTAATATTGTATCTGATATAAAAATATTGTATATAAGCCAAAGATGAGTTTTTTAACACGCATGGAAATTACTATAGTAACTTATGTAGTAGACATGGGCTAAACCAGTGGTTCTCAAAGTATTTTCCCCAAGTACCACCTCAGAAAAAAATGGTCTCTCCAAGTACCACCATAATCAACAGTATTGAAATAAAGTAGCCTAGTTGGCTAAATTAAGCAGCTAAAGCACTGCACAGTTCGAAAATGAGACAGAGTCATTCATTCAACGAAATTATATTCCATACAAGATATTTTATCAGTCAGTTCTTGTCACATGACTCGCGGTGCTGCATTCTGAAAAGTTAAGATGTTTTCAACTGGGGAGGCCTGGAATACGCAAGTGCGTCGTACTGCAGGTCTTACTAATTTTGCTAGCCTGTGGGTTCAATTTTGGCACTCAAGTGAACGAGATGTAACAAGAGAATACGGTCATTTTTCAAAATGAAAGATTTTTCAAAATAAATGATCGTTCAGACTCTGATTATAAATAAAACTGAAATAATTAATAATTTTTTGTGTGTGGCCCAGTACCAATTGATCTATAGAATTGTGCCGGTCTGCGGCCCGGGGGTTGGGGACCACTGCTCTAGCATGTATCTGCTCTGCAAGCACCACGCACCTCTTTCTCTTGTTCTGCGCCTTTTGGATTGTGCATTTTAAACATCGCTTTGATCGTAGGCTTTGGAGAACAGCCAATGCTGATCACAATGGTGTTATTGTACACATGAAATTACTAAAAATGTATTAATTTTTTCATTCATTACTCAGTGATTCCTCTGCGTACTACTAGAAGTAAGCCCGCGTACCTCTAGTGGTACACATACCAGTTTGAGAACCACTGGGCTAGACGGTATGATAACCTTGGATAAAAATACGGTTTCACAGTATCACAGTATTGTGATTGCTGCTCTAAAATATGTTCTTTTTAATTGTCTGGGTAAAAAACAAAAACTTTTTCCCCTTTGAAAACAATATATATATATATATATATATATATATATATATATATATATATATATATATATATATATATATATATATATATATATATATATATATATATATATTTTTTTTTTTTTATATATATTTTTATAATATTTTGGAGCAGCAAACATGTCAGGCTAAATAATTCAATTGAATCATTGACTCCTGCCGTCTACATTAGTTTCTAAAACACAGATTTTTTTACAATTTAAAACGGCATCTTTGGAATTTTTTTCTGCTGAAGATATTGTTTTCTTAAAAAAAAAAAAGGAATGTGAATAAAAAAGCTTATATTTACCTTAGCCAAAATGTTCTGTAATACCGTTCCTGTTTTAAAACCTTGACTTTTCCAAACCGCGGTATACCTTGAAAACAGGTTATCGACTCATGCCTAAGTAGTAGTAGTGGTTAACTTTATTGTGCTTGACAATTATTTTGTTATGGGCATCCCCATACTGCTGCAGACATTCCATAAAGACAAACAATAAAAACAAAACAAAATGCAGCAGTTACAATAATTATAATGCTAATTAAGATTAATTATTGTTAAACAAACCCACTGAAACAGCTACAAAGGATTTCTATTATCGGTTCAGCTTACACTTGACTCTTTATCTCCTACAAGAGGGAAGTAGGCATCGGACGATTACCGTTTTCAAAGTTTACCGCGATTTGGAAAAGTCAAGGTTTTAAGACCGCTAGAACTTTGTTATATCATTCCTACAGTATATGTAAGCTTTTTAATTATTATTATTTATGTTTTTTTTTACAACTATTTTATTCAGTTTTTTAAGACAACAGTATTTCCAGCTGAAAAGGACCATCAACATCAAAAGCTACTGTTTCAAAATAGTTTAAATGCTTCTTAAAATAATGTATAGTGTATTCAGTGTGGGAAAATGTTATTCTCTTTTACCCAGACATTTAAAAACAACATATTTTAAAGCAGTAATCACGATACCATGAAGCCGTGATATTTTATCCAAGGTTATCATACCGTCAGAATCTTATAGAGGGAAGCAGTTCATATTGTGGAAACAAAAAATGAACATTATGTGCCAATAAATACAATCAATACAATAGTGTTATGATCCATACTATAGTAAAAAACTTGAATGAATCCGTTGTGATAATACTATAGTTGTACACCAACTAATATAAAAAATGACCAAATACTTTACTGAGTTTTCTATAACTATATATGTATTATACTAAACAAATATACCAGTTTATTGTAGTAAAACTAAGCCATACAGTGTACTATAATATTTATTAGTTTATATTGGTAGTTAAATATACAGTATGCTGTATCATTCATTAATTAAGAGTTATTTTACTATAGTATGTTTACTGTAGTATTTTATATAACTTTAATACACTGTAAAACTCAACAGTGTATTTTATCAAATGAAATGAGTGTCGTTAACTCAACATTTACTGAAAGTCAATTCAACTTATTTGAAAAGAGTTTTGAACTCAGTGTTGAAGGTAATGAGTTAATTAAATACCTCATTACTTCTACTTAAATGGAGTACGTTCACAGTACTAATATAGATTAGTTTAACTCAAATGATTTGAAGCAATCGGTTTCCTCAAATGGTTTGAGTTGCCTTAACTTTTTGGGTTTGCAGTACTTAGTTGGTTTGAGTTCTCTTCATTTATCGGGTTTTACTGTGCTCAAATTGCTTTGTTTACTCAAATCTAAGTTCACAGTAATCATTAGGATTAGTTTGTTAACTTAAATGGTTTGTTGCAATCGGTTTCAAAAAGGTTTTGTTTTTTAAAATTAAAGAGGAACTAAAATACTGCTCATTTTGTAATTTTGTTTATTTTAAATATTTCAAACATTTAAAATATTTTAATATTTCAAATATTTTGTGCATGGAACGATAACCGGGTTCAAGGTATACCGCGGTTTGGAAAAATCAAAGTTTTAAAAACGCTAAAATTATCTGCTAAACCAATCCTAAGGTATATGTAAAGTAATTTATTACTGTTGTAAAGAAATCTGCGGTTTTGAGACTAATGAAGACAGCAGTTAGGGTTAGTCAATGATTTATTTGATTTATTTACCCTGACATGTTAACTGTTTCAAAATCTTTAAATCTTTCCTAAAACAAAGTATATTGTGTTCAAGTTGTCGTTTTTTTACTCAGACATGAACTGAACTTAAACACTAAAAACTGAACTACCCTGATCCAGTTTCTTTGACCATTTATGTGAAGCTGCTTTGACACAACCTACATTGTAAAAGCGCTATACAAATAAAGCTGAATTGAATTGAATTGAACATTTTAAAAGAAATTATTTTAGAGCAGTCATCACAATACTGTGATACCGTGATGTTTTTATCCAAGGTTATCACACCGCCAGACACATGGGAGAAAGACGAGAGATGTCTTATTTTGTTGTTTTGGTGAAATAAAATTTCTGAAAGTGGTTTTTTATACGTAGTACAAATTAGGGCTGCATGATATTGGAAATACGTACGTTGAAATATTTTTTATTTTCTGCTATTTATATTGGGATATTTTATCAAATAACATTTATAGCTCTTTTATTTAAGTAATTAAAACATTTATATATAGGATGGGAAGATTTTTTAGAGGACTGCATCTGCAGAGAATATAATAGACTAATTTCCAGCATTGATAATACAGTAGAGGAACGGTATAAATGAACTAGGTGTCCGCTAAGCATGGTCTGGTATGAGTTTCTGATGGTATGATAACTTTAAATAAAACTACCACAGTTTCACGGTATTGAGTGTACTACTGTAAAAGAAGTTCTTTTAAAATGTCTGGGTAAAACAAACAAAACATAACCTTTTCCCCACTGAACACAGTTTATTTTCTTTTAGGAAACATTTATAATATTTTGGAAGAGGAAACAAATCAGGCTAAATAGTTAAAATAAATCATTGAATTCTCCCCTCTTTTTTAGTTTTAAAAGCACAGATGTATTTACAACAAATAAAAAATACATTAAATAGACCTTACATATACCTTGGAACGGTATAACAGATCCAAGGTAATCGCGGTAATCCTTGAAACTGGATATCGTCCCATGCATAGTGTCCACGGAGTCTTAAAATGTATTAAAAGCTGATCAATTATTGTAGAGAAATTTGAGGCCCTTAAAAATTATATTAAAAAATAAATATTATGAAGTCTAAAGCTGATAAATTCATGTAGAGAAATTAAGGCCCTTAAATTATATTATAAAATAAATATTATAAAGTCTTAAATGCTATTTTGCAAGCTATTAAATTTTATTTAATTTTTGATTATGGTATGGTTGAATGCTAAAGTTTGCCTGAAATAAATCTGCAAATATCAGGATGCTGTGTAGTTTATGAAATCAATGAATCCTGCTAGATTTGACATCATGCTGCTTTGTTTACTGCAGGAAACACCGTTATGTCTTTAGTTCTATTGATGCCGACCTGCTGAGTTCTCTAGATCTACTGGATTTTTATTCAGTATATGAAGAATGTTTTAGTTTTGGTTTAGTTTCTTACATTAATATTTAGTCAATATACTTTACGTTAAAATCTCACATCTGTTTCCAGTTGAAATTCAAGTGGTTTTAAGGTGAAGTGCATTAAAATGTATGCAAAGAGTCTTAATAAAGGTCTTTAAATGTATTTCACTCTCTGATTCCTGTATATGCTCTGATGATGGAGTCTGACAGTATTCCTGCACAGAAATAAAATGATCAAACAGAGAAGAAAGTTATATAGTCTTCATTATATGCATCATTAAATAACATTTATGTTTGTTAAAGCTACAAAATGCAATAATTCCTTGTGCCCAAATGCTTTAAACTCATTTAAAATGCCTACACAGTCACAGGCCTTAAAGCACGCACAACTAATACTCATTTTTATGGTTAAACTGAAATGTACCTGCTTTAATCCTGACTCCACATTACAGATTCTGCGATGTGAATATTGCACGTTCGTTAACACGTTGCAAAATTGATGCTAAGATGATTTATTGTGCAATGTGCAGTCTTAGTAGTAATAATAAATGCACTTAAAGTTAATTTAAAATATATTGAGGTATAATAAAGTACGTCACTGAGTGTAACATACTTATTCTGACCTGATGTTAAATTTAAGTGTTTATACATCATGCACCTGATCATGGCGGTTTCATTCAGTACTGTACTGTGGTATTATCCCAGAGCAACCTTTGTTAAAATGACTGTTTAAATTTAGAGCCGTAATGGAGTGACCCGTGATTAAAATGCCTCCTGCTTAAAATAAAGATGTCATGGGCACACCGAAAGGTCATGCATGTTTTATGGAACAATTTTGATTTCATGCCGACTAACGGTGTGTATTTGTATTTTAGGAAACGCACAAAGTTTACAGACAGAAGCTGGAGGAGCTGACGAACCTGCAGGCCATATGCAGCAGTGCCATTAGCAAACAGAGAAAAGGCCTGAAAGACCTCAAGCAGAGCCTTTATAAGTATGAACACCCTTTCAGATCTTACTAAAGAGAAAAAAATAAATAAATTATCTCGTTATTCTGGCAGTTAGCAAATGTTAATCATTTAGGTAGTCCTAACAGACCTAAAATGAGTAAACGTTAGCATGATTTACCATCAGACATTTTTTTTAAATGGTTATGTTCCTTTTTTTACAGTGTATGTAAACTTCTGGTTTCAGCTGTATGTGCTGCATGTTTTGTTCTTAATTAGAAAATGAATAAAAAGGAAAACAGCAGTTCAGAAGGCATCTGATCGTTGTGACGTGAATTTCTGACAAACTTTTAGCACTCTAGTCAAATCCTGTCATGTTTATTTATAATGCACTTTATACTGAACGCTGTTTTGGCATAGTTTTTCCATAATTAAACTTATAATTTAGTTTACATTTAATACGAAATACACCTTAAATTTGCATTAAGTCAGTGTTAATATTTTTGGTGATGGAAGAAATGAGCTGGAGAAGATATTGGGCCCTATCATACATCCGGCACAGTGTGGCGCAGGGCGCGACGCAGTAGTCTTTTGCTAGTTTCAGCTTGGCGCAAGAGTGGTTTTGAGGCGTTGCGCTACGCTGTTTAAATAGCAAATGCATTAGCGCTCATATGTGCGCCCATAGGCGTTCTGATCTAAAAAGGAAGGCGTTCTGAGGCGCACTGCTGGCGCGTTGCTATTTTGAGAAACTATAATAGATTTTTCAATAGACCAAAACAAACCCGGTCTAAACTCCAGCGCAGAGTTGCATCTTGGTTACACACTGCTTAATACACACAAGATGTAGAGCAATGCGCAAATATCTTTACATATGAAAAATAATAATTAAAATATTAAGGATATATACATATATATATATATATATATATAGGATATAATAAGGATATATATAGGATATAAATATAAAGGATTAAAATATTACAAAACATATTATTTTCTAGCCTACATAAATATGAAAACCACTGCTTTTATTTCGGGAGGCTTTTTCAGTTCATTCATAACAATTTGCTTTTGTGTAATGTTATTATTATTAGCAGTATTATTTATTATATCCATGTTTATATTTGTTTTAATAAAAACAAGCTTAGATTTGCCCACCTGTCAGGTTTTAGACCATATGGGGCACAGCATGTGTGTTTGGATATAACTCAGGTTTTTGAGCACATTTTGTTATTATTGTTCATTTATGCGTTTGCTGGAAATTAGAACTAAATTTAGAAATAGTTTTGAAACAAATCTTTGCGATAAACAAACAAAATTAATTATTTATAGGCTAATTGATGTCTTTGTATAAAGGTTTCCCTGTCCACGAGAGTGAAAGTGAAAGTTATTAATTTATCTCTCATTCTCGCGCAGTAGATGCTCTGTTTAACTGTTTTCTTGCTAGTGAAATGCTCAGTTTTTCCACTTACACTTACTTTGCGTCCTGTAAATAGCAAATGCGCTTATGCCGTGATGCAGCTGACTCTTAAAGGGAATGGGAGATGAGACTCTGATTGGTTTATTCTCAAAACACACCTATAACTCATTAAGAAAATAAACTCAACCCTTTTAGACCATGCTCCATGGCGCAAAGCAGATTTTCCCGTCCTTATATTAGCAAAAATACATTCTGGCATGTCCTGAAAGTGTTTGCGCCCTGCGTTTTGCACTTTGCGCATGGACCGTCAAAATAGAGCCCTTTAGCTTAAAGTAGGCGGAGTCTCAGAGACACACCCACCTATTTCATCATCACCATGGGCTAATAGGAATTTAAAGTTGTTTACTAACCACATTAAACATTTCTGAGAAGCTATTTCACATTTCAAAGTAGTTTGATTTGAGCTTGTTTTTTTTTTTTGAATGATGCCGGTTCATGGTTCAGGTTCACTTGAAGTGCATCAGGGCGTCATCACACATTCCCTCCTTTTCCTCTTTTTGTTATCAACAGGTGTAAGAAAAGTTGCAATGGTAAAGATTCGGAGGTGATAAATGACCTGCAGGTCCAAATTAAAGAAAGACAGAATGTCTTTTTTGACATGGAGGCCTATTTGCCAAAGAGGAACGGGTGAGTTCAAGTTCTTCATTTTGTTTCTGATCTTTTTAATGACCACAGCGCTGTGGTCTGGTTTTGAGGTTTTTTACGATCTCAAAATTGGTGTGAAGCAGAAGTCACAACAGTCCTTTCTTCCCTATTATGATGTATTTTTAAGTCGAGCTATTTTTGAGTGAGGCACGGTGGCTCAGTGGGTAGCATGAACGCCTCACAGCAAGAAGGTCGCTGGTTTGAGCCCCGGCTGGGTCAGTTGGCGTTTCTGTGTGGAGTTTGCATGTTCTCCCCATGTTGGTGTGGGTTTCCTCTGGGTGCTCCGGTTTCCCCCACAGTCCAAACACATGCGCTATAGGGGAATTTAACAAACTTAATAGCTTGTAGTTTGTGTGTGCATGGGTATTTCCCATTACTGGGTTGCTGCTGGAAGGGCATGCACTGCGTAAAACATATGCTGGAACAGTTGGCGGTTCATTCTGATTTAGTGACCTCTGAAATAGAGACTAAGCTAACGAAAAATAAATGAACTTTTTGAGTGAGAAGAAATGTGGTGGGGTAGAGCTGCATGATATTGAACAAATCCTACATCATATTTAGTTTTTCTGCAATATGTATTGCAATATAAATGCAATCTCACCAGATGACTTATATAGCTCAATAATGGCAAGAATTCATTGATATTTAGATTGATTGAGATTATTTGTAAGTCAGTGAATCGATTAACAAGCACAGATAATTACAACAGAGCAAAGATGAACCTGAAATAAGAAAAAAGCTCAGATGCTGTTGGTTGGTTGCTGTTGGTTGTGCACCTTTTTTACCAACCAAGTTTGTTGACGGCATCATAACGACACAGATCACTCTGCATATTCATGCCAGAGTCCTGCAGAAAAAGTGATTGACAGGTGGTCATTTGTGTGTAACTTTTATCTTTGTTTATTTATGATTTGGTTATGGGTAAAACAGACCGTGCGGGTCAGGTAGTTGAAACGGTAGGCTACAAATCATTAATTAATTATGTATTAATTAATTATTCATAAATAATTAATTCACTAATGCCATCATCCATCACAATGTTTTACATTAGACATTGTACGATGCCAAATTGGTCGACATTGCCCAACACTATATTATATATATTTATGCACAATAATTATACACAATGAGTGTAATTACATTATATAAATAAAAGTTTTGTACTATATATTGTATTTTGGATGCAATATATACAGTTGAGGTCAGAATTATTAGCCCCCCTATTTATTTTTTTCCACCAATTTCTGTTTAACAGAGAACAGATTTTTTCAACACATTTCTAAACATAATAGTTTTAATAACTCATCTCTAATAACTGATTTATTTCATCTTTGCCATGATGACAGTAAATAATATTTGACTAGACATTTTTCAAGACACTTCTATACAGCTTAAAGTGACATTTAAAGGCTTAACTAGGCTAATTAGGTTAACTAGGCAGGTTAGGGGAATTAGGCAAGTTATTGTGTAACAATGGTTTGTTCTGTAGTAGACTATTAAAAAAATAGGTAGCTTAAAGGGGCTAATAATATTGACCTTAAAATGGTGTTTGAAAGATTATAAACTGCTTTTATTCTCACCAAAATGAAACATAAGACTTTCTCCAGAAGAAAAAATATTATCAGACATACTGTGAAAATTTCCTTGCTCTGTTAAACATCATTTGGGATATATATATATATATATATATATATATATATATATATATATATATATATATATATATATATATATATATATATATATATTTATATATATATATATTTATATAAATGTAAATAGGGGCTAATAATTCTGACTTCTACTCTATATACACAATATGTATACACAATGAGTGTAATTACATTAAATTAATTAAAGTAAATAAAATTATATTATTTTATATTGTATTTTGTTTGCACTATATATGTTTTTTTATATAATTAATTTTTTTTTATTTGACAGCAGTAGTCAAAAAATGGTAACACATGGTAATGTAATGTAATTTAATGTAATGTGTATTTATATAGTGCATTTATTGTGAAAGCGCTTTACAATCATGAGGGGTGTCTCTCCACACCACCACCAGTGTGCAGCATCCACTTGGATGATGCGACGGCAGCCACAGGACAACGGCGCCAGTGCATAAATGCATAAACTAACATGAACAAACAATGAAAACTGCATTTACTACAATACTTGTTGATGTTAGTTAATGTTGGTTATTGAAAATACAGTTGTTCGTCATCAGTTCATGTTAAATCACGATGCATTATCTAATGTAAACGTGCATGAATTTGGATGTTAGTAATGCATTAGTAGTGTTGAACTATGGTTAATAAATGCTGTACTAGTGTTGTACATAATTAGTTCATGTTAGTAAATACATTACCTGATGAAACCTTATTGTAAAGTGTGACCAATAAATAACCTTATTTAAAGTTACAAATAGTACAATTTCTTGTGTCTGAATATTTGAAACCCTCTTGAAATGTGCACACATGCAGTCACAGACCTTAAAGACACATGCAGATGAAAATCATTCACTCCATTGTGGTTAAATTGTAAAGGTTTATACATATAGTTAAACTATAATCCCAATTAAACATTGCACATTTGCGCTGGGACTCTTGCACATGCACTCATTCTCCTCCTGTTGTTGAAACCATTTATTGTGCAACCTTTACATTTTGTCCAATAGGATTTGATTGGATTGTTCTGCTTTGCTATTGGTCAATCGCATGTGATTGACAGGTCTAATAATACTGTATGTCATGCATGGATATATTATTGATGATGAATAATGGTCTTCTCTTTTCAGGTTGTACCTAAATTTGGTCCTTGGAAATGTGAATGTAACACTTCTCAGCAATCAAGCCAAGTGAGTCAGACGTGAGCGTGTGCATTGAGATTTCCCAATGCTGAATTGCTGATTTTTATTTATTTATTTTTTCCACAGGTTTGCGTACAAAGATGAATATGAGAAGTTTAAACTTTATATGACGATAATCCTAATGTTTGGTGCCGTCACCTGCCTCTTCCTTTTGAACTACCGGTAAGAAAGAGATTTGCATAACTCATTTCATGTTGTTTTGAGGAGGTCAATGTGCTTTCGGAGTCTAATAGGCTGATGTGACGTTCACAGGGTCACAGACGAAATCTTCAACTTTTTATTGGTGTGGTATTATTGCACATTGACAATAAGAGAGAGTATCCTCAGAAGCAATGGCTCACGGTGAGTTCAGAATATGTCTATAAATACATATATAATTATGGATATAAACAATGTTGCCTTTTCTTTTCATGTATAGATAGATTGATAGTTCTTGTGTATTTTTGGTTTTTATCTTTTCTTTTTTTTAAATACAAATGTTGTTTAGTTTTTTTTTTGTTTGTTTGTTGCACTGTGATTTTGTTTGTTTTTAATAAATTAGTTGATATTTTTATTTATTTTATTAATTTTATTATTTATTTATTTACTTTATTCATATAAATTTATTTTTTCAATTATTTATTTACTTATTTGCTTTATTTATTTTCTTATTTAGTTATCTATTTTCCTATTTATTTACTTTACTTTTTTCTTATTTATTTATTTGCTTATTCATTTGTTTACTTATTTATTTGTTAACATATGTATTTACTTATTTATGTATTTACATACAGTTGAAGTCAGAATTATTAGCCCCCCTTTTTAATTTCTTTTTTTAATATTTCCCAAATTATGTTTAACAGAGCAAGGAAATTTTCATAATATGTCTGATAATATTTTTTCTTCTGGAGAAAGTCTTAATTGTTTTATTTCGGCTAGAATAAAAGCAGTTTATAATTTTTCAAACACCATTTTAAGGTCAATATTATTAGCCCCTTTAAGCATTTTTTTCGATAGTCTACAGAACAAACCATACATCTAGTCAAATATTATTTACTGTCATCATGGCAAAGATAAAATAAATCAGTTATTAGAAATGTGTTGAAGAAAATCTGCTCTCTGTTAAACAGAAATTGGGGAAAAAAATAAACAGGGGGCTAATAATTCAACGGGCTAATAATTCTGACTTCAACTGTATTCATTTAGTTATTTACTTGTTTATTTACATTTTTATACACTTTTTTTCTTTCCTTTATTTATTTATTTACTTAATCATTTACTTATTCATTTATTTAATTATTTATATATTTATTTGTTTACTTATTTATTTACTTTATTCATTTATACATTTATTTATTTATTTACATTTATTACTTTATTTATTTACTTATTTACTTTATTCACCTATTCATTGATTTATTTATTTACTTATTTACTTTATTTATTTATTTACTTTATTTACTTATTAGCTTATTTATTTAATTATTTATGTATTTACTTATTTACTTTATTTACTTATTTATTTACTTTATTCACTTATTCATTCATTTATTTATTTATTTACTTTATTTATTTATTAGCTTATTTATTTACTTATTTATATGTTTACTTATTTACTTTATTTATTTACTTAGTCATTTATTCACTTATTCATTTATTTATTTACTTATTTACTTTATTTATTCACTTATTCATTTATTTATTTATTTACTTATTTACTTTATTTACTTTATTTATTCATTAGCTTATTTATTTACTTATTCATGTATTTACTTATTTACTTATTTATTTACTTTATTCACTTATTCATTCATTTATTTATTTATTTATTTACTTATTTATGTATTTACTTATTTACTTAGTCATTTATTCACTTATTCATTTATTTATTTATTTACTTATTTACTTTATTTACTTTATTTATTCATTAGCTTATTTATTTACTTATTCATGTATTTACTTATTTACTTATTTATTTACTTTATTCACTTATTCATTTATTTATTTATTTAATTTTTATTTACTTTATTTATTTATTTACTTATTTATGTATTTTCTTATTTACTTATTTATTTAAATATTAATTTATTTTTCTTATTTATGTATTTTCTTATTTACTTATTAATTTAAATATTAATTTATTTTTCTTAATTATGTATTTACTTTTTTATTTACTTATTTATTAATTTATTTAGTTATTAGAATGTAAAACTTTTTGGAAAAAAATGAAATGGAAATAAAAGTGTAGTTTTTATCATTTGATGTTTTTTTTTTTTGTGTTTACTTTATTATTTTGTATATTATTTATTTATATTATTTAACAGTAGGGTTTATAATTTGATGTTTAGCTCTATAAATAAACTATTAATTGATTGAATTTGCCAAAAAGCTACTATATCATGATCATATATATATATATATATATATATATATTGTTATCTGAAAACTATATATAATTTATATTGTTTGTTTATTGTTATGTTGCTGAAATTATTTCACCACATTATGTTTAATGTTTTAGTTGTGTGTGTTTAATTAAGTTTGTTAAACATATTTATTATTTCATGATGAAGCTTATCATCTCACTTTTTCATTTCCAGAATTAAAGGATGGTGGGTGTCACATCACTACGTCTCAACTTTTTTATCAGGTGTCATGTTGACATGGTAAGTGTTTTACATGCTCATTCAATTCTCTTTTCCAGCTTTTAGTTCATCTTTACTCTCTGCTTTTGTCTTTTCAGGCCAGAAGGTCCCATGTATCAGATGTTCAGAAGTCAATTCCTGGCTTTCTCCATTTATCAGAGTGTGTATCATTATTGTATCATCAGCTAGGGCTGTCAAATATGACAATAAGCATCATATTGTGGGGGAAAAAGTCTATTTTTAAGTCTATTTTGCAATTATTTCCTGTTTTGTGATGTTAAAAAAGTACATTCAACCTGAATAACAGCAATAATAAATTGAATAAAGCTGCATAAAATGGAGAGAAGATTTGTTCAACACATTTGTAAACATAATAGCTTTAATAACTCATTTCTAATAACTGTTTAATTTTATCTTTGCCATGATGACAGCACATAAAATTTGACTAGATGTTTTTCAAGATACTAGTATTCAGCTTAAAGTGACATTTAAAGGCTTAACTAGGTTAATACAATTCAACATTTCCATATTGTCATGCTTGAATGTGCGAGATGTTGTCTCTGTGGCAGGTTGTGTGCAGTTTCTTCAGTATTATTATCAGAGCGGCTGCTTATATCGGTTACGGGCTCTGGGGGAAAGAAACCAGCTGGACCTGACAGTGGGTGAGAGTCCGGACAGAGTTGAATCATGGGAGAAATGTTGATCTGTGTGATGTCAGAGCCCAGCTTGACTTCTCGTGTTTCTCTCTCGCCCTATTTCAGAGGGGTTTCAGTCCTGGATGTGGAGAGGCCTCACTTTCCTCCTTCCTTTTCTATTCTTTGGCCATGTGAGTGTCGCCTTTCATTTCCCGTGCATCTTTTCCTTGTAAAAATCTTCATTCTTATGCATCTTAAAGGGACAGTACACAGAAAAAAAATATGATTTCCTCTGCATGTACACCACCTGACAAAAGTCTTGTCGCCTATTCAAGTTTTAGGAGCAGCATATAATAACTTGACTTCTAGTTGATTATTTGATATAAGAAGTGGCTTATATGAAAGGCAAAGGCCTCTAGATGACACTTATTTGACCCAAATAAAATATGATCATGCCTTGATTTTGAATGATTTCATTAGGACAGTAAAGTCTGACTCTGCTTAGACAGAAGTCTCATCACTGAACAGAAATAATGTCCAGTCTTGAATATAAAGTCCTGCTGCAGTGGAGACAGAATGAATATTGTGTCTGACTCCATCATGAGCTTGGAGGACTGCATCCATACATCTCTGACATGACTCAAATCACTGATTAATAAAGTCATCTGGAACGGCAAAGAAAGCGTTCCTGCAGGACTCCCAGAGTTCATCAAGACACTTTGGGTTCATCTTCAATGCCTCCTCCTCCATCTTACCCCAGACATGCTCAATAATGTTCATATCTGGTGACTGGGCTGGCCAATCCTGGAGCCCCTTGACCTTCTTTGCTTTCAGGAACTTTAATGTGGAGGCTGAAGTATGAGAAGGAGCGCCATCCTGCTGGAGAATCTGCCAAACCATGATTTTTCCTTCACCAAACTTGACTGATTTCTGTGTGAATCTTGGGTACATGTTGGCTGCAGTAGGTCTTCTGCAGTATCTGTGATGATTAGGATGCAGCTCAACACATGATTCATGGGAAAAAATTCACCTTCTGCCACTTTTCCAATTGATCAACTAGAAGTCAAGTTGTTATTATTTGTTTATCTTACAACTGGGATCCACGACAAGACCATAAAAGTGTTTTTTTTTTTTTTTTTTTTTCAACTTTTATGTGTTACTTCTGTTAAACACAAAAGAAGATATTTTGAAGAATGTTAAGCAGTTTTGACAGATTATTTGAAAGATTTGACAAAAAATTACTATTTAAAGGGACAGTTCACCCAAAAATGACAGTTTCCTTATAATTTACTTTTATTTGCGTTTACATACCGCGAAAGTGGTTCTAAACGTTTCCAAGTTTTTTTTTTTATCTGTTGAACACTAAGGGCTCTATTTTGACGGTCCATGCGCAAAGCGCAAAACGCAGGGCGCAAATGCTTTCAGGGCGTGTCAGGATGCGTTTTTGCTAATTTAAGGACGGGAAATCTGCCTTGAGCCAAGGCGCAAGTTCTAAAAGGGTTGAGTTTATTTTCTTAATGAGTTATAGGTGTGTTTTGAGAATAAACCAAAAAACGTCTCATCTCCCATTCCCTTTAAGAGCCAGCTGCGTCACGCCAAGAGCGCATTTGCTATTTACAGGACGCAAAGTAAGTCTAAGTGGAAAAAATGAGCATTTCACAAGCAAACAGTTAACAGTTGACAGTTTTTTACAGAAAACTGTTAAACAGAGCATCTACTGCATTAGAATGAGAGATAATGGATCTACTTTCACTTTCGCTCTTGGATAGGGAAACCTTTACGCACAGACATCAATTAGTCTATAAATAAATACTTTTGTTTGTTAAGCGCAAATATTTGTTTCAAAACTATTTCTAAATTCAGTTCTAATTTCCAGCAAACGAATAAATGAATAATAATAACAAAATGTGCTCAAAAACCTGAGTTATATCCTAAAACACATGCTGTGCCCCATATGGTCTAAAACCTGACAGGTGGGCAAATCTAAGCTTGTTTTTAATAAAACAAATATAAATATGGATATAATAAATAAAACTGCTAATAATAATAACATTATACAAAAGCAAATTGTTATGAATGAACTGAAAAAGCCTCCCGAGATGAAGAAGACATAAAAGCAGTGATTTTTCATATTTATGTAGGCTAGAAAATAATATGTTTTGTAATATTTTAATCCTTTATATTTATATTCTATATCTAGTCTTATTATATCCTATGTATATCTTTAATATTTAATTTTTTTCATATGTAAAGATATTTGCCTATTGCTCTCTTGTGTGTATTAAGCAGTGTGTAAGCGAGGCGCAACTCTGCGCCGGAGTTTAGACCGGGTTAGTTTTGGTCTAATGAAAAATCTATTATAGTTTCTCAAAATAGCAACACGCCAGCGGCCCGCCTCAGAACGCCTTCCTTTTTAGACCAGAACGCCTATGGCCGCACAAATGCATTTGCTATTTAAACAGCGTAGCGCAACGCCTCAAAACCACTCTTGCGCCAAGCTTAAACTACCAAAAGACTTTTGCGTCACGCCTTGCGCCACACTGCGCCGGGTGTTTGATAAGGCTCTAAGATATTTTGAAGAATGTTGGGAAAAAAGCCGCCATTGACATCAATACTAGGAGCAAAATAATAATTCTTGTTTCTCGCTTGGTGTGAACAGGCCTTGACGCTCATGTCTCGTGTCCTTTTTTATATTTAAGTTGCCGTGTCAACTTGGTGTAATGAATTACAGGAGTAATGATAATGAAAACTTTTTACTGACAGGAATAATTTGAATGTTGTTGCATATTCATACAGAACACTGTTCTCTTAAAGGAACAGTCCACCTTTTTTTGAAATACAATGTAACCACAGAAGACTCAAGCTTTAAGTATAATCAATTATTATTATTTTTTTTAATGAAATGCTAACGGTCTAATCCAGTTCAATTCATTATGCTAAGCTAAGCTAAAAGTGACCCAGCCAGGACAGGAATTCAGCTGAATGGATTCAAAAGTGGTTCAAGTCAATAGTTTAACTTTAGGAGATTTGTAAAATGAGACGCTTTCAAAAAAAGGTGGAGAGTTTCTTTAAATTGTAATTATATTTGAGAATATTACTGTATTTGATGAATTAAATCTGTTTTTCTGTCCTGTGCTCAGTTTTGGCAGCTCTACAATGCTGTGACTCTTTTCAGACTGTCTGCTCTTGACGACTGCAAGGAGTGGCAGGTAAAAGCTGACAAACATCATTGCTATTGCTCAAAATACAATGTACACCTCAATATAATCCCCCAAATCACAACTTTGAACAGGAAAGTTACTCTCGCTTTTATTATATCTGTATTAACTTATTGAACTGGTTATAATTTTAATTTCTATTGTCCAGTTAATGTTCTTAATCACTTGTTATTATTATTTTTTTAATGTTATAATCATATCAAGCTCTTGTGCCTTATTTTTATTTTGTTATGTATTATTATTATTATTATTAGTAGTAGTAGTAGTAGTAGTAGTAGTAAAATTATCATAAAGTTATTTAAAATGATTTTTCAATAGTTTACTAATTATTTGCATCAGCACCATAAAAATATTGTCATTCATTATTAGTTTTAGTATTTATTATTATTATTTATCATCATCATAAAGGTATTAATATGATCAATAATAATTAATATTTTATTAGCATTATTAGTTTAGCAAGTATTAAAAATAGCATCATAAAGCTACTATGCTTAGTATTATTTTTAGAAAACATTATTATTAGTAGTAGTAGTATCATTATTATTATAACGTTACTCTGCTTTATCATCAGTTTTACAAACTATGTGTTTCATAATCATAAAACTATGGTCATTTCTTATTAGTTTTAGTAAATAAAATTATTAGTTATCATCATCCTCATAAATCTAATATTATCAATAATATTTATTATTTTTATTTTCAATATTAGTTTAGTAAGTATTAAAAATATCATCATAAAGCTACTATGTTGTATTATGTATTAGTATTAGGATTAGTAGTAGTATCATCATTATTATGAAGTTACTCTGCTTTATCATTAGTTTTACTAAAAAAATCATCATAAAATTGTCATTTATCATTAGTTTAAGTAAGTATTATTATTAGCATTATCATCATCATCATAAAGGTAGCATTATCAATAATTAATATTTTATTATCATTATTAGTTTAGTATTATAAATATTTTTAAAGTAATATTATAGTATATTATAATAGTACAATAGCAGTAGTATAAACGTACTATGCTTTATAATTATTAATTTTTAGAATGTATTAGTAGTAGTAGTAGTAGTATCATCATTATCATAGTTGCAATGCTTTGTAAATATTTTTAAATAATTATTAGGTAGGTATAATTATTAAAGATAATTTATTATTAGTTTTAGTAAGTATTATTATTAGCATTCTTAATTTGTCATCATCATTGTGTGATATTATTAAAAATCATTAATTTTATTATCATTATTAGTTTTAGTATTATAAATATAATCTTAAAGCTACTATGCTTCATTAGTAGTTAGTTAATAGTTATTATATATATAACATTCAAGTATATATTCATTTTAAAATTACATTTACTTTAAAATTTGTACATTTTTTTTAACTATAAAGTTATAAGAAAATAAAAAGAATATACTTTTGGTAAACTCACATCTATTAGTGCTGGGCAAACAATTTATTGTGTCCAAAATAAAAGTTTGTTTGGACATATGTATGTACTTTGTGTATTTATTATATATATAGGCTATATGAATACACACATGCATATTTTATATGCAATGTTTATTTATATTTACACATAAAACATTTTGCATATGTACATGTATATGATACAAATAATATATATAAATGTAATAGTTTTTAATAAATGTAATATTTGATTAGTTTTGTTTCTATGGGTTTGTGTGTATCATGTATACATAATACATTCATTTATTTATTGACTTATTTATTTTTTATACAAAGTGAATGTATATAATACATGCAAATATAATGTCAAAACCAACTTTTTGTATGTGATGAAGCTTTGTCCAGCTCTGATTTTACTTCTAATAATTCAGTCATTAATTATTGAATAATAAAGTTTGCTCGGCTAAAAAAAAAAATGCTCTGGAATGCTTGTGCCCTGCAGGTCTTCATGTTGGCCTTGACGTTTCTCGTGCTGTTCCTGGGAAATTTCCTCA
Organism: Danio rerio; assembly: GCF_052040795.2. Lineage (NCBI taxonomy): Eukaryota > Metazoa > Chordata > Actinopteri > Cypriniformes > Danionidae > Danio > Danio rerio. Next base: position 45,856,827 of record NC_141030.1, read on the forward strand.
CGACTCTGAAAGTGGTTCATCAGAAGCTCCTGAAGAACAAAGACAAGGTGAAAAACAACTGAGTCTCTGCGTCAGACTGATACTCAAAAGCGCACAAAACTCTTTCGTCCCTCCAGCGGTTTGAGGGAGATGTTGACGTCTCCTCCAACTCGTTAGGAGAATCAAGTTTCCGTGTCACGTCGCCCTGCGTTCTGCTGTGTTGTTTTTGCTCTTTTTCACATCATCTCAAGCAACGTTTGGGCTCAGAAACCCACTGACAAACTTCAGACACTGTATACCCAATATGTGAGGATTGTTTCGTTCTTGTGCATGGATATGTTTACAAAAAAAGCCACTTTTATACTTTATGCAATGCAGCAGGAAGGCTGTAGAAGTGCGCACTCTCAAAGGGATTCGTTAGCGTTCATAATAAAGCTGTTAATTAAAAACACTCGCATTTCAGCTGCAGCAGACGTTACATATATGTGGGAAAGCATTGATACTTAATGCCACTTGAAGGGAAGGGTGTGTTTTGCACGTCGTGGCTTGTTAGTACTGTTTCAGCAAGGCTAACTTCTTGAATTTAGGTCACATGATGAACGTGGGGATTTATGTTTTTAACAATGGCAATAAAGTAACACTTTCGTAGTATGTTTGAGTCAAAATCACGCCTCTGGTAATTGTCCACCTTTTGTGTTTGAAGGCATAAACGTGTGACTTTATTTTAAAGAGCCCCTATTATGCATTATAAAAGGTCATATTTTAGTTTTGGTTTTACCTAATCATCCCAACGACTCCCATATAAACTGTTCAGCGATTCATTTGTTCTCAAACCCCTGCTTAGCACGGTCAATCTGCACTGATTGGTACGATGACCCAGTCTGTTGCTATTGGTCGACTGTGTTCAGCGCAAGGCAGAGACGAACGCTCATTACGGCTTATCAGCATTGTTGAAGTAGTCGGAGTGCAGTGTGTATGCGTGAGCCCAATGCAGGAGTGCATTAAAGCAATGCAGCTAAACACCAGCATATTGCTCTATTCTTAACCATAACTCGGAGTACTCACAACGACACACATTCAGCGTTAATCCATACAGCGGAAAAGCTATTTTGAAACTTGACTGCTGCACGTGTGTAGGAACAGCTGATGGTGGCCAGAGCAATGACAAATGACAGAGGATCGCGAGCTCACGAACGCATTTAAATTTGTAAACAAAGCGGCACGCGTCTAAACATGGCTTCAAACATGATATGAGAATATAAAAAGTGTACCAGATACAGTAGAAGCTGCGTGCAGCAATTACAAAACACAATTAAAGCTGCAAGCAGCGATGAAAGGGACCTCGCACCCGGGCTCACCAGCGCAGTGACAGAGAACAGCGAACAATAATAATTAAAGCTCATATATTTAAAAAATCTGAGAAAATTGCAGATTTATACCAAACGTACTTCTGTCAGCAGGTGGCGCTATGACTGACTTAATATTGGCATGTAGATGTCTTTAGGAGAGGAATCTTATCAACCATGTGAATTTTCAGGCAGGTCAGACATTGTATGGTTGAGTTATAAGCCAAACGTACTTCTGTCAGCAGGTGGCGCTATGACTGACTTAATATTGGCATGTAGATGTCTCCAGGGGGGGAATCTTATCAACCATGTGAATTTTCAGGCAGGTCAGACATTGTGTGGTTGAGTTATAATCCAAACGTACTTCTGTCAGCAGGTGGCGCTATGACTTTGACTCAATATTGGCATGTAGATGTCTCCAGGAGTGGACTTTTATCAACCATGGGAAGTTTCAGGCAGATCAGACATTGTGTGGTTGAGTTATAAGTACTTCCTGTTCCATGGCGAAACACTGAGGTTTGTCAGGCCGCCACGGACACGCCCTTTGGCGAAAACTCTAGATCTTCACAATATATCATCGCCAGAACTTCCAGATAACACCACCCAAATTTGGTGCTGATACGATAAGATTTGTAGGAGGAGTTTGCTACTTTGTAAAACATGACATTTCCTGTTGCCAGCAGGTGGCGCTATAAATCTAAATGGATATTAGTTCGTTAAAATACAACGCCTGGAAATGGGAAAAACTGCACTTTTTCGGCGCTGGAAGTTAAAAATATCGCATTTCCTATTAGGTTTGAGATTTCGCTCCAAGAGACTTTTTTTGTAGGAATTGGCATGTTTGAGGTATGTGCCAATTTTCATACTTGTGCATGAATCGTAGTTCGCGGGGCACTTTGTAAAATTTTATAGGTGGCGCTGTCGAGTCATTTTGCCACGCCCACTTCCGAAACATTTATCAAATGTACATTTTCGCCACTTCTGGCGCGTGTGCAAAGTTTTTATGAGTTTTCGGGCATGTTTAGACCCTCAAAATCGCAATTCATTCCGGAACGGAATAATAATAATAAACGGAGCCATTCCAATAGGGCCTTTGCACCGTTTTAGTGCTCGGCCCTGAATTAAATACATACTGTGCAAGCTTCCACTTTACTTTGCAAGGTGGTTTGCCTTCTCCAAATTGGAGGAAAGTCCTTACCCCAGGTGGAGGAGTCAAAGTATCTTGGTGTTTTGTTCAGGAGGGATGGAACGTGAGATTGACAGGTGGATTGGTGCTGTGGCAGCAGTAATGCGGTCGATGTACCGGTCTGTTGTGATAGAGAAGGAGCTGAGCCGAAAGGCAAAGTTCTCGATTTACAGGTCAATCTACGTTCCTATTCTCACCTATGCTCATGAGCTTTGGGTCATTACCTTAAGGACAAGATCTCGGATACAAGCAGCCGAAATGAGCTTCCTATGCAGGGTGGCAGGGCGCACCCTTTTAGATAGGGTGAGGAGCTCTGTCACCCGGGAGGAGCTCGGAGTAGAGCCGCTGCTCCTCCACATCGAGAGAAGTAAGCTGAGGTGGCTCGAGCATCTGTTTAGGATGTCTCCTGTATGCCTACCTAGGGATGTGTTCCAGGCATGTCCCACCGGGAGGAGACCTTGGGGAAGACCCAGGACACGCTGAGGGGATTATGTCTCTCGGCTGGCCTGAGAATGCCTCGGGATCCCCCTGGGGGACCTGAAGAAAGTGTCTAAGGAGAGAGAAGTCTGAAGTTCTCTCCTAAGACTGCTGCCCACGCAACCCGGCCCTGGAAAAGCAGATGAAAATGAATGAATGAATGAACTTTGCAACCATTTTAATTGCACCTACTTGGAGGCTTTCATACCTGCCTTATTTGGTTTGGTTGAATCGCACTACAGTTCGTTTGGGCAGGTGTGAATGTAGCAGTCGTACTCAAGTGCACACAAAAGCGGACCAAAAGAGCGTACCGAGACCTCCTTGAAGAGGTGGTCTCGGTACGCTTTCTAACGAACACTGGATCGGTTTGTTGTGGTGCGAATACGATCTGAACTAAAACAGACTGAACTGCAAAAGGTAGTGCGCCTTTTTGGACTAATCCAGCTGCCCTAGGCCAATGCACTGTGCATTATGGGATGTGAAGGAAAAACATTTGCTGACAGCGCTTTACCAACAGAGAAGGAGAGAGGGAAAAACATTAGCTGATGGATCGTTGGTAATATTTCTGGAAGACGACCATGTCGCAGTTTAGCTAAATTAATTCACGCCTCCTGAAGTGACCTGCAATGCGCCATCGCCGTTTGCCTTAAAACATTGAAACTGCGCTACATTTTCGAAAAGTAGTCTGTCTGAAGTGATGTATACAATCTATATAGTATACTATGAGCAGGGATACAATCAGCCAGCGCAGTCGACCCTCGATAGTCAAAAGCAACATTTTGTGTCTGCCAGTTTGTTTACTTGCGGGAGTTCCATCGGCACTTTCCCGCACGTGAACATCTGGCCAATGAGTGATGTGGATCTTGTCACATGACTGCATTTTGGTTCATTTCAAATGGTTCGGACCAAAGCAATGAGTGTGGTGTGAAAACGACCCAAAGACGGCAGAAAATGCAACAATGTATCATTTGTTGCCCTTGGTCTGGACCAAATGAACCGAACTACAGATGTGAAAGCACCCTTACACTTGTGAAATAGATTAATGTACCGGTCCATGACCTGTGTACTGATAAAGCTCTTGTTAAGCTCTGACAAAGTTCCATACATCAATAGTCTTTTCTGATCCTTCCTTTAACAAATGGCCGACGAATCCTCCGTTGCAGGGTAGATTATTGCATTAATCAGCAGAATGTTCACTCATTAATGTTCACTCATCTTCAGTCATGATCAGTCCCACTCACACCCGCACTCTGCTAGTGTTTGAAGGGAAAGGCACGTTCACGTTTTACCCGATCCGGCACTTCATATTTGGCAATGTTGCCTATTAATGTTGATGCAGCCAAGCAAAAGATCCGGACACAAAATGAATCATTCAGTTGACTCTTTCCTTGAAGAATCAATATATTTAACCCTCAGCTGGATGTTTTCATTCCCTTCGAGCTGTTTACACACTGCATGGAAGGTCATTTTCAAAAACCCATAATAGAGGCTCTTTAAATGCGAGTAACAGCTGAAATGCTAACCTGCATTATGTTAATGAAAGCTGTTTTAAGATGACATATATGAACCGGTGTGTGTTTCTGTGTTGCTCATTTTCCATCAGGGAGTTTTTTTGCTGACAAGACCTTCTTTCCATGCGATTTTACAAAGGCAAAGTTTGTTTGCTGGCTGATTTATTTGCCTTAAGCTCTCCTTTTACACCTCCCACATGAAGAAATACTATAGCAAGTTATAGTAAATGCTGTATTGTTTTTGAACCATACTTGAGTATTGATTGGAAGTGCGCTCATTTTTGAGGTAGTTTACTTGTGTTGCCTAGGGGAGAAATGAGTAGGAATAATAAACAGCAGAAAACCGGTCAAACTACTCGCTCTAGGTGTGTTCATAAATATACATATAAAGAAGAATAATATCAGTTTGCAACTTCAAGCTGTATAATGAGCTGTGTTAACGTCTAAAAATCATCATGGGAGTGAATGAGACTGAAAGTCTCGTGCCAAAACGGCTGCATTTGAATTTGAATCTGTTGTGGAAGTTCTGTAGTTGCTATGGTAACACAACAACCACAGTAATATAAACAAAAATAGTTTTCTACAACTACACTTACCGGCCACTTTATTAGGTACACCTTACTAGTACAAGGTTGGACCCCCTTTAGCCTTAATTCTTCGTGGCATAGATTTAGCAAGGTAATGGAAATATTCCTCAGAGATTTTGGTCCATATTTACATGATAGCATCACACAGTTGCGGCAGATTTGTTGGCTTTATCCATGATGCAAATGATCCATTCCACCTCATCCCAAAGGGGCTATATTACATTGAGATCTGGTGACTGTGGACTGTGGATTTGTGTACAGTGAACTCATTGTCATGTTCAAGAAACCAGTGTGAGAATATTCACGCTTTATGACAGGATAACATGCGCTGGTACACTGTGGTCACAATTACTTGGGTAGGCTGTGGTGTCTAAACGATGCTCAGTTAGTACTAATGGGCCCAAAGTGTGCCAAGGAAATATCCCCCACACCATCACACCACCACCACTAGCCTGAACCGTGCATACAAGGCAGGATGGATCCATGCTTTCATGTTGTTGACTCCAAATTCTGACCCGACCATCTGAATGTCACAGCAGAAATGGAGACTCATCAGAGCAGGCAACGTTTCTCCAATCTTCTATTGTCCAGTTTTGGTGAGCCTGTGTGAATTGTAGCCTCAGTTTCCTGTTCTTAGCTGACAGGAGCGGCACCCGGTGTGGTCTTCTGCTGCTGTAGCCCATCCGCCTCAAGGTTGGACGTGTTGTGTGTTCAGAGATGCTCTTCTGCAGACCTCGGTTGTAACGAGTGCTTATTTGAGTTACTGTTGCCTTTCTATCAGCTGGAACCAGTCTGGCCATTCTCCTCTGACCTCTGGCATCAACAAGGCATTTGTGGCCACAGAACTGCCGCTCACTGGATATTTCCTCTTTTTTTGACCACTCGGTAAACCCTAGAGATGGTTGTGCGTAAAAATCCATGTAGATCAGCAGTTTCTGAAATACTCCCCAACAACAATGCCATGTTCAAAGTCACTTAAATCATCGTTCCGATGCTCAGTTTGAACAGCAGCAGATCGTCTTGACCATGTCTACATGCCTAGCTGCATTGAGGTTCTGCCATGTGATTGGCTGATTAGACATTTGTGTTATCAAGCAGTTGGACAGGCGTTCCTAATAAAGAGGCCGGTGAGTGTATATTGGTATATCATACTACAACACACCACAAAACTAAAGTATACTGTAGTATTTATAACGGTTTTTCAGTTAACACTACAATATGCTGAATCTGTTAATCAGTCTAATACACTTTACTAGTATGGTTCAAAACGCTAGTATTTAATATAAATTACTATAGTAAAATATAAATTACTGCAGTAAAATAAATTACTATAGTTTTTTTCACATGGTTTATTTTAATCTTGAAGTGTTGCAAGTTGTTTGGAAATTCAGCTCCTCCGGGAATTGTACCTGAAAGCTGTAACTAAAGGGATTTCTCATGTTGGGAAACGCTTTATTGCACAGATAAACCCCAGCGTAAATGTATTTAAGCGTTTGTGTTGAGCAAAATTACTGCACTTTTTTTGTTTGGAGGGAAAAGGTTTCCAAAGTCCCGATTCGATAACAGGCAGGATTTGTATTCTCTTTCTGTTACTGTAGAGCCAATAAAAACAAACTGTTGCAATTCATCTGCGTGGAAAATCAGTGTTATTTACACCTTCTCCACCAGAGGGCGCGACTGTGAAGCAGATTAATGTGGAAGAAATCAATGGTGATTTTTGTGTGCCTTATTTTTTTTATTTGTTTATCATTCAGAACATGATGGATAACATGTTTCACTGTTTAAATACAACATTAATGCTACCTGATGCATTACACTGATCTAGATGTCGTGTGCAAAAGCACAGACATGCTCTGTGAACATCAATGGAGAAGCCGCCCTAGATGGCTTTGCCAATCAGAATCTTTATCTGCCTGTCAATCATTTTGACATTTTCTGAGGGGCCGGGTTTTTAAAAAAATGGTCCTGCCATTGAAGTTTAAGAAACTGATAGTTTTGTACATGACCTGTTAAATAAAACATCTCTGTACATATATCAAGCTATATTTATGTTCATTGATTATTATTATATGGTTTAACATATAAATATACATATAAATCTTCTAAAAGTAGAAATAGAGTGTCTAACTTAATGTTGCAATTAACTTTTTTTATTCATTTAACTATACTGAGTAATATTAATTCATTTCAATTTCTTACTTTATGACTAGTGTTTGAATATGGGTTAGGTTTAGTAGCATGAAATTATTTATAATTAATTTTATTTACTGTTTTAAATAGGTATTTAGTGTAACAGATATATTTATGTGACAATAAAAAACGTGGAATTATTGAAATGCACCAACCGGCCACTTTATTAGGTACACCTTACTAGTACCGGGTTGGACCCCCTTTTGCATTCGGAACTGCCTTAATCCTTCATGGCATGGATTCAGCAAGCTACTGGAAATATTCCTGAGAGATTTGCTCCATATTGACATGATAGCATCACGCAGTTGCTGCAGATTTGTCGGCTGCACATCCATGATCCGAATCTCCCGTTCCACCACATCCCAAAGGAGCTCTATTGAATTGAGCTCTGATTACTGTGGAGGCCATTCGAATGCTCGGTTTGAACTGCAGAAGATCGTCTTGACCATGTTTACATGCCGAAATGCATGCATGAATGAACATATATATATATAATAATCTAATAATGATAATGATTGTCCTGCTGAAAATCTAGCTTAAACCAGCCTAGATTGGTTGGCTGGTTTTAGCTGGTCGACCAGCCTGGTTTTAGAGGGGTTTTGGCCATTTCCAGCCTGGTTTTAGCTAGTCAGGCCGAAAAATGACCAGCTAAAACCAACTTGACCTGCCTGGTTTAAGCTGGACATAGCTGGTTTTGGCTAGGCTGGTCAAGCTGGTTTAAGCTGGTTTTAGCTGGTCACCTCCCAGCCTGACCAGCTAAGACCAGGCTGGAAATGGCAAAAACCCCTCTAAAACCAGGCTGGTCGACCAGCTAAAACCAGCCAACCATCCTAGGCTGGTTTAAGCTGGATTTTTCAGCAGAGTGTGTTGTAAATATGTCAAGATTAGTTTAATACGCTGCTCGCATTTCAAAATGTATGATCATCAAACAGGATGCATTATAATCTTCAAGAATAAATAAATTAAGCTACACTTATTGATGTGAAGCTTGAAAACCCTTCTCAAGATTTATGCCAAATTCATGAGCAATTGCAACATAAAAATAACATTGAATTTCTAGCTTTGTAGATGTCACTTGCAGCAGTATTTCAAGGCTTCCGTTACCACAGTCATATCCTGCTATATGTGCAGGAGGAGTTCTTCTAACCACAGCAACTTTTGCATTGACCAATTTTGTTTTGCAGAGAAAGCAGAGATTTTCAGAAACATCTTTCTAAAATCTGACAAGAATTGCATCATGCAGTCTGTTTCAAGAACACACTGTTATAAAACAGCTACAGACTTAAAATATGGTGACATTATTGTCATCAGCAGGCAAACATCTAATCATGTATATAAATAAAAAGGTTTATTTGTGCAACACTTGTGGAACAGATACAAATTTTAAACAATACTTTTTGGCATCCGTATGATACTGTTAACAGGAAGCAACACAAAGTCAAGAAAATGGCGGTGTTCTGCAGCTACAACCATAGCATATATTCCTCCAGATGTAGGCTACATTTTGTATATAAAATTTAGAAAGCGTTAAATAATAGAGACTGACAAAATACTGCAAAGGTGCATTAACAAAAAAAATTGTAATTATAAGTACGTTAGCGTCCACACCAAACGCACTATAATGTTGTAAGCATAATAATCGCGCGCTGCAGTTTACTTTTCGAATATTCGCGCTCTTTTGAACGGTGTGGATTTTGATTGGCTGTTGATGTTCTTTGGAAAAAGGTCGTTGTAAATGTGACGGGTGACGAACATGCTATTTATGAATGAAGGAGGCTAGCTTCCAGTTTTCCCACTGCTTGACATCGCAAACAGGTAAGAATTATCATTAATCTTTGACTTTATTATCATAATCGTGAAGGCAATTTATAGCAGAAAGTTTTACAGGTCACTGCACTTGTTTGTTTGTTATTCGTCTAGCAGCTAACGTTAGCCTACATGAAGGTAGTTGACTAATAGGCAGTAAGAAAACGATTGCTTTACACCATTTTTGAAGAAAAAAAGTTATATTTATAGTTCGATTTTGAGGATTTTTTTGAGAAATAAGGTGTTTGATGTCACTATTAATTCTTTAATTTTACTTTTATTTTTTACTAAACTGTAAAAATGTCATGATGGGATGTAGCAAAAAAAAAAACCATAACTCTTAATATAAATAGCGTGAGAGCGATTTATCTTCATTGACGAACACAAATCTTCATATAATGCCTTTTATTGTATATCAAAATATTAATATTTTATTTCCATGACTAAATAGGGGTGTAACACCAAAAGACAACACTTTGTATTAGTTTTACAACTATATATTTGTAATAACGTACAGTTGAAGTCAGAATTATTACCCCCTTGTTTATTTTTTTCCCAATTTGTGTTTAACCGAGAGAAGATTTTCTTCAGCACATATCTAAACATAATAGTTTTAATAACTCATCTCTAATAAATTATTTATTTTATCGTTGCCATGATGACAGTAAATAATATTTGGCTAGCTATTTTTCAAGACACTTCTATACAGCTTAATGTGACATTTAAAGGCTTCACTAGGTTAATTAGGTTAACTAGGCAGGTTAGGGTAATCAGGCAAGTTATTGTATAACGATGATTTGTTCTGTAGACTATCGGAAAAATATATATCTTAAAGGGGCTAATAATTTTAGCCTTAAAATTGTGTTTAGAAAATTAATAACTGCTTTTATTCTAGCTGAAATAAAACAAATAAGACTTTTTCCAGAAGAAAAAAAATTATTAGACACACTGTGAAAATTTCCTTGCTCTGTTAAACATCATTTGGGAAATATTTAAAATAGAGAACAAAATTCAAAGGAGGGCTAATAATTCTGACTTCAACTGTATATAGACTAATTTTACAAGTGGCTATTTTAGTAAATGGCCATTGTTTTTAATGTGTTTATTTCTAAAAATATAGAAACTTAATACATTTTGTCACTGAAGAACATGTCCTCTGGTGTGACTGGATATGCTAGTTTTAAAATTGGGCAGTTCCATTTAAAACTTGAATTAAGTTGAAGGACTCCATTCATTATTATGACTGAAGTTTTTGTCTCAGAAATTATATATTAATGATTTGTTACATACAATTTTATGTGGTCTTTCAAATCAAATAGCATACACACTACAAAAATAAGATGCATATTCTGGCATGGTCTGCTGGCATTAATCAGTGACGTAAATACCAAATTTTAAAACTTTGTTGTTGACAGTATAGTTATAGTTCATGGTGTTAACAGGTCTTAACTCAACAATTAACGTTAAATACTATGGTGCATGACTTATACTGCAGAAACATGTTACACCAAGTGCATAATAATAGCGGTGTGCATTATAAATCACACCAATTATAACCAAACTTACAATACGACCATCTAATATGCGTTTGGCCATCCCTGAGACATCAGCAGCAGTTTTTTCATCTCCATGATCAACATGGAAGATAAAACTCCATTAAGTCAAATGAGGAAACCACCACCAGAAAAATATGTGGAGTGGATCGTAACAAACATATCTCGTGCACACAGTGGTGATCTCTGTCAAACAGTATGTCTTGCTAGGTGGGTAGATTGAAAACACGCACTCAGTGTCTTGAAAATATTCCTTCAAGAAGTCTTAAACATTCCCGGAAGCTCTGCAGATGATTCCTGAATGTTTATAACATATCATAGTTTGAATATACAAAATGTATGCATGTCTTCCAGGAAAGGTCACAAAACTGTGCAGTGTTTCTTCTTCTTGCTGCGATGTCTGGCTTTAGCTCTGGCTGCTAGCGCTCGCTTTGTTGCTTCTCTGAAAATGTCCTCTACGTTTTCTCTATATTTAGCCGAACACTCCAAGTAAATTTCAGCGTTCATTTCCTTTTGCGTCTGTTCACCCTAGAGGAGAAAAATTCAAGTTGGTTAATTAATACTTCTATCACTAGGCCTATTTTTGTAAAAATAATAATAATAATAAAAAAAAAATATATATATATATATATATATATGTATAAACTTGCTGGTCACTTTATTAGGTACACCTGTTAAACTGATTAACACAAATATTAGCTTAGCCAATCACATGAAACTATTTATGCATCTAATCATGAGGTTTCTCCGAATTTGCATACTTCCCTACTACATAGGATGTGAGAAAACACGCAAGAGAGTTCATGAATAGAAGTGAAGCGGCACAACTAATGCAGGTAATATATATATATAATGCTGTACTAGCGATCATGTTATAAACTCCAATTTAAATGCAGTACCTACTTACTAAAGTTCAACTCGGGTATCTAAAACAAGAACAAAGGGGATTTAAAGGGACAGCTCACCCAAAAAGGAAAGTTTACTCTCTATTTACTTTCCATCAAATGGTTCTAAACCTTTATGGGTTTCTTTTTTACTTTTCAAAGGAAAGCAGATGACCTGTAACCATTGACTTTAATACAAAAACAAATAATATGGAAGTCAATGGTTACAGGTTTACAACATTTTTCAAAATATCCTTTTCTGTGTTTAACAGAAGAAAGCTTTGAAACAAGTAAGGCATAAGTAAATGATGACTAAATTAAAGTTTTGGCTGAATTATCTCGCTTTAAAGCAGTTCAGAAAGCAAAAGCAGTCCAATCTGGTAAGTTTACAAGAAAGCCGTACCTAATAAAGTGGCCAGTAAGTGTATACACATTTTTGGCAGGCTCATTAAGTCACAAGGATACATTAAATCAATCAAAAGTGATGTTATTAAATAAATAAATAAAAGCAAACTCTGACCAGGAGGTAGGTGATGGGCGCCTGATCTAAAGCTTTGAGCCTCCTCATCTTCTCCTTGTCCTTTCGCAGGTCCGTCTTGCAGCCTATCAGTATAATAGGGGCGTCACGGCAGAAATGACGAACTTCTGGGTACCACTTGAGGAAGACAGGAAAAAATTGTTCAAACTAAAACTAAACATACAATTTGAAGGCAAAATGATTATCCTTCTTTAAATTATTCTTCTCAAATATTTCCAATGTGTTGTTCAACAGAGATTTTATTTCAACACATTTTTATAAATGTAATAGCAATATTTTATTCTTTGCCATGATGACAGTACATAATATTCATTCATTAATTTTCCTTCAATTGAGTCCCTTTTTTATCAGGGGTCGCCACAGTGGAATGAACCATATGTTTTGTCCAGCATATGTTTCACACAGTGGATGCCCTTCCAGTTGCAACCCAGTACTGAAAAACTCTCGCATTAACACACACAAAATCATACACTTTGACCAATTTAGTTCATCAATTCCCCTATAGCGAATGTGTTTAGACTGTGACGGAAACCGGAGCACCCGGTGGAAACCCACGTCAACACGGGGAGAACATGCAAACTCCACACAGAAATGCCAACTGACCCAGCTGGGACTCGAACCAGCGACTTTCTTGCTGTGAGGCGACAGTGCTAACCACTGAGCCATTTAGGTTATTTAACTAGATACTAGTAATAAGTGCAATTTAAAGACTTTATTAGTTAAACTAGGCAAGTCAACAACAGTGGTTTGTTCTGTAGAAAATCGACAAATAATCAGCATAAGTCAGCAAGACGTAAGAGTTGCTGAGACTTTTATTTCAGTATGTTGCTGTACTTCCAACTGAAATGGAATATTGAGTAAGGGGCGAGACTTTCTTTTTGGGCATTAAGAGGTAAGAGGGGCGTGGTTAGGAATGTTGTTATACAGTTGCTATGGAAGCCATCACTCTGATGTCAACTGAAGGACTGTCAAATGCAGAAGCAAACGGTCAGATTTTCATTAAAGATTACCCAAACAAACTTCTTTTTTCAGTGGAATAACGTGCAGACTAATTGTTAAAGTGGTCGCACACCGGATGCGCCATGCAGCGCCATGGATTTTAGAATTCTAAACATAGATTTCTATCAGGGTATGCACACCGGCACCGCAAGTTGACGACAGTCTGCAGTGCCCAGCTACGACTAAAGACACTGTTCATATTTTGCATAGCCCTCACCGTGGCTGACGCTGATGTGCACCTCTCAAAAGATGTAACTACATGTCGCAACGAAACATAATGCAAACTCTGTGATTGGTCGGTTTGGTAGCTGTAACGAGTGTGGGCAGGACCGAGAGCCACGCAAACTCGATGGAGTGAGTGTTTACAAGTGTCGAGTCCCGTGAAGTAGCTCTAGATGGAAACTTTTGTTTTGTTTTTACCTTATAGTGATAGTTGTTGAACACATGCTGGTTCCCGACGAGTTTTAGATACTTGTACATTAAAGTAGCATTCAGAAAAAAAAACACCCTCAAAGAAACTCAATACAGAGGAACTTAAAAACTGTAATTGCAGAGCAACACAAACAGCATGCAAAAGTAAAAACTGCATGTCGTGAGGTCACGTTGATCACTCGAGAAGTATAAATAACAATGTGTGCTAGCAAAATAAACATTGTCAATTTTGATTTCACAGCGACTTTAAGGGGGCTAAAAATATTGATCTTCGCCCTGTAAGAAGTGCAAATAAGAACCGTGATCTGGACCTTTCTCTAACTTTTTTATGTACAATTGAAGTCGAAATCCTGTGAATTTATTGATCTTTTAATATTTCCTAAATGATGTTTAACAGAGCAAGGACATTTTCACAGTATTTCCTATAATATTTTTTTCTTCCTCAGTCTTTTTTTGCTTTTATTTTGGCAAGAATGAAAACCAATATTATCCATTTTAAGGGTCAATATTATTAGCCCCCTTAAGGAATATTTTTTTTCGATTGTCTACAGAATAAACCATCATTATACAAGACTTGCCTAATTAAACTAGTTTTAAGTTAAACGTTGTTAAATGTCACTTTAAGCTGAATACTAGTATCTTGAAAAATATCTAGTCAAATAGTATGTGCTGTCATCATGGCAAAGATAAAAGAAATCAGTTATTAAAACTAAAACTAATTTCACAGGAAGGCTAATAATGTTGTCTTCAACTGTAAATACTCCTCACAGCTCTTCCTCGATGCTCTGATAGTGCACTATATCTGTCTTTAGGCTCTAAATGAACCTTCCCTTTATTTAAACAAGGCTCGGCACATTCCTCCAATCTTACGTGACATCAACCCTGTAGGAATACAGTTTGTTTACATGTCAGCGGTGGTCCGTTTGTACAATCATCTACTGATGAGGTCAAAGTTTATCTGCTGCTTTTTACCTGATGAACACTTATGAGCAGTTCCAGCGTTACGAATGTGACATTTGCAGTAAAAACTTAAAACACAAATGCGCAAGCATATGTTAGCATTAAATTGGAGCATCTGTTATATTTTACAAAACTACCTATAACTCAGGGAACCCCCAGGATCCTCCAAATGAAATTCAAGGCTTTTTAAGACCTTTTTAGTATCATTTCAAATGAAATTCAATGCCAACTTCGCAACCATTCTAACAGAAGTACTGTATGAGGGAAAAATGTAAAATCTGTATAAATTTTGAACCCTAAAAAATAATTATGTACAAGTGACTACTTAAATTAAATAAAATATTTGATTTAAATTGTCAGTTATATTTATACGCAACAGCGTAACACACATTTGATTTTTAATAAACATATAAATTTGATCTTGGTGTTGAACACTATAGCCTTCACAGCTCTGCTGCCTTGGCCGCAATTTTGACTGCAAGACTTGGTCTTGTCAAATTCTGCTTGTGCCTTTTTCTCAACGCGTTTGCCGTAGAGTTGGTGTTGAGCCACGGTAAGATAGGATGTTCTTTGGCTGTGGTGACAATGCTTCTCATGTAGAAATTAGAGGTGTGAACCTACACTGGTCTCACGGTTCGGTTCGTTTACGATTATCATGCCATCGATTCGGTTCAATTCAATATCACGGTGCATATACAGTTTTATATAAAAAGGGGGACTGTCTGTAAACACACACACACACACCTGTGACAAGCTGTCTGTGTAAACACACACACACATAGACACAGAGCATTACGCGTGGGCTTGCTCGCTCGGGATTTAAATTTAGAATACATTCAGAAATGTTTTCCCGCGCTGCAAGAAATCTAGTCGGGTCCCGCGACTCCCGCCGTACAACCGCGAGAATGCAGACATCTATCCAGAAGTATTGCTGTAACAGCCAAGAAGAGAGGAAAAGCCACGCCAGCAGGTCAAATGAGCCACAGTGAGAGAGAGAGAGAGAGAAATTGAGTTTACTTTCATTCTTTCAATCGCAGTGAAATAGGAGCTTCTGCTGTACTTGTCAGTGATAGACTGTCCAGAGAACACATGCAGTGAAATTGTGCACAGCTTCTGCGTTTTTAAAGGTTCAGGACACCCTGGAGAACTTTTTTTTATATTAATAGATTTGTGTGTGTTGAGCATCAGTTAAGACAATGTTAGCCCCTGTCAGCTTTAATTGTGGGGAAAACTGGATAATTTTGAGCTTTTGTCAGCTAATTTCAGCTTCCGGGTTTAAAATGATTTTTGGGGCGGATCAAAATCGGCGACGTAGCGCAGCACTGCAAGTGCAATGATGACGCGTCGGTTTCTCATTATCATTCAAAGCGGAGTTTCCTTACGCCCTATTCACACGGGGCGTCAGCGTCAACGCTTCCCATTCACTTTGAATGGGTGACGTCAGGCGTTGCCGAACTGCATTGTGGATCCGTCGGCGGCACTTCAGAAGCGTTCCTCGCTGCAGAAGTTGGGACCAGCTCAACTTTTCAAGCGCCGACGGAAGCGTCAGCCAATCAGATCGCTGTATGCAAATACACCAGCTCAGACAGTGGCCTATTGCTGACTGAATTTCATTGGCTGAAGCTTCTATGACGATCGTTTCAGCTCCAACTTCAGACACGCCCTCTGTCAAGCGTTGACGCTGAAGCCCCGTGTGAATAGGGCGTCATCCTATGAGAAGAGCCGGCTGCTTAATTATTCATGAGTTCTGCCAGACCTGCCAGTGTCAAGCCCGAGCTGTGAGACACGGACCCACGGCACACAGTATTTAGCCGTTCATGAAGGCTCACATGCGTTTGTTTCCATGATTCACTAGGTTTGTTGCATGTTTTTCCCCGCGATCTTGTCAGGGCCGATCATACAGCAAAGCTGTGTGTGTGCTGCTAGCATTTTTGTCGGGAGAGCAGTGCGAGAATTAGAGAATGGCGGACGCTGTCTTTTATCAGGAGTTCATTCACATTCAGACACATCACTGTGCTGCTGTGTTCGCCTAAATCCTCCAGATTACCAGCAGGGCTAATGGTGAAAATAGACAGGTCAGGAGACCTGCTGCACTGAGTCTGCTACAGTGATTGAGGGAGAAGTCCTCATTTATAGTGTTTACATGAACACACTTATCTTTATAATGATATAAATTGTGGTTATGTTTATATGAAATTACGAATAACAAATGTAGCAGGGCATTAAATCACTGTTCATTTCGTTGCATTTTAACTTTGTAAACTATAAACTCATGCGTCTCCTCACGGTTTGTCTCATTTTGCGAGCTAACTTACAACAACAGTTGTTCGCTCATGTTCTCCCCTGCTGGCTATGCCCACTCCTACTCCTCGTGGAGCTCCACGCCCATTAATCATGCATCTTTTGAAAAAATTCTGAAGTAGACTTTAACTGAAAGTGGGGGGTGTCATGGCCCTTTAAGTAGTTGAGCGTTGTAAATAATAGTAAGCTACGGCGACACACTGTCTGCTATGACGTGAAGCACAATATACACTCAACGTTACGCTGCATGAATTTTTTAATTAGCCTACAATGGTAATAGTTAATTTTATTATTGTATGAACTTTAATCCTTAGGAAAGGCACAAATAAATTAATAAAATAAGACGTTTGTAACGAAATCCAATAATTTGTATACCAAATTCAAGGCTATTAAGGCCTTAATTTTAGACTATCATATTTAAGACTATTTCAATGCTTTTAAGACCCCACTATTTATGGGATCAGAGAAATGTCAATCTGTAAACAATTTTTACACTTTAAATGAGGGAAATAAACATGCGTTATGGATGTGACCAAAGTCTGCGAGTTCACAGTAAACAACATGTGGAAATTATGTGAATTAAACTGCACAACCCAAAAGGAATAATGCTAATCAAAAGGATACGAGTTGGCTGTCTATATAACAAACATGACTGATTTTATTTTATCTAACATTTTTGGACATTTATGAGGAAAAAGCTTCATTATGGATGTGACGGATGTGAAATTGCCACTTGTGTGGCTTGGTAAATCAAAGATAATTGTTTGAAAGCATCGACAGAGACATTTTTGAGTATTTGTGCAGTACTGGTAAATACAAGCCTACACACACACACACAAAAAAGATAGATTTGCTATTTTTTCATGGCAAGGTTATTAATATTCGTATTCATTTCACCTTTATCTTGACATTGTCGAATGACGTTGGATTGGTCACATCGTAGCAGATGAGAACAATGTTTACGTCCTGATACGACAGAGGCCTCAAGCGATCGTAGTCCTCCTGGCCTGTTAATAAACAGATTTCGGTTAGAAGGAGATGACATGTTATATTGAAACCATTTTGGACGGTTTCCAGAGCGATGCTTCTAGACAAGAAGTCACTCATGCAGAGGAGGTGCTTTCTGACCATATCGAGCGCCTTCCTGTATTTCTTATTTTATGAACAGAGTATTATGTTGAAAAAATGAGATGTGGTAGAAAAAACCACATCCTGTGTTCAACATCCTGTTACTGCTGAGAAGTTCTGGGCAGCAGCATGGCTCTGATAACAGCTCAATTACGGAAGATGTGGATGAGTTTATTCCTAAAAAACATGCATTTCACAGAATTTGTGCTTAAATTTGCCATAAAAGCCTCAGCGATGAATAAGATATGATATAATTATGATTCCAAATAATTCAATTATACCCTGCAGTTGTTGAATTTACAGTATAATGTGGCTTAAAAATGTATTCCAAGACTTTTTTTTTAAATAACTAAAAATATATTTTTGGGTCAGTAAGTTTTGAATGTCTTTAATGAGCACTAAGACCACCAAAACTTACATTTTTTTAATATATACAGTATACTGAATGAATATATATAAAAAAATAATAATAAAAATAAAAATTACACACACGCACACACACACACACACACACACACACACAGTTGGAGTCAGAATTATTAGCCCCCCTTTAAATTTGTTTTTCTTTTTTAATTATCTCCAAAATGATATTTAACAGAGCAAGGAAATTTTCACACTGTGTCTGATAATATTTTTTTCTTCTGGAGAATGTCTTACTTGTTTTATTTAGACTAGAATAAAAGCAGTTTTTAATTTTTTAAACACCATTTTACAAAATTATTAGCCCCTTTAAGCTATATATTTTTTCGATAGTCTACAGAGCAAACCATCATTTTACAATAACTTGCCTAATTACCCTGACCTGCCTGGTTAACCTAATTAACCTAGTTAAGCCTTTAAATGTCACATTAAGCTGTATAGAAGTGTCTTGAAAAAATATCTAGTCGAATATTATTTACTGTCATCACTCTCAGTTATTAGAGATGAGTTATTAAAACTATTATGTTTAGAAATGTGTTGAAAAAAATCTTCTCTCGGTTAAACAGAAATTGGGGGAAAAAATAAACGGGGGCTAATAATTCTAAACTGTGTATGTATATATAAACATATTTAAATGTCAATTTATTTAGCAATGATCATTTTAATTTTGAGAATACATGATCCTTAAGAAATCATATAAACTGCTTATTTGATTTCACTGTATAAAGCATTTATTCTTTTATTGAGGGGATTAATATATTTTCAGGACTCTTTATTAGATAGTAAGTACAAAAAATCTTTTAACACATTTAACACATCCTTATTGAATAAAAATACACTCTAAAATGTTTAGCTTTGGGTCAAATATGGACAAACTAACATTGGGTTAATTTTTCCAATTAAATTTAAATGATACAATTTTAACCCAACAGCTGGGTTTGTCCATATTTAACCCAATGCTTTAAGAACATGTTCATTTCTATTTGTCTCCAAACCTTTTAAGCAGTACATTCTAAAAATGCTGGATTATTTCAACCCAAATTTATGTCAAATATGGTCAAAACATACCACTGGGTTCATTTTTTAATTAAATAGCCCAAATTTCTCTATATTTACCCAAATTTGTGTTGAAATAACCCAGCATTTTTTAAACTGTAGATTAGAGTTGTTTAGATTAGAACAGTGGCTCCCAAAGTTGGGGTCGTGACCCTCCGGGGGGTCACAAGACATTAGGGGGATTGCTTGTTGATTTCCAAAAATCTAATTTATATTATTAAATTATTAAAATTACCATATTTTATCCAAAACCTACAGGGGATTAAAATAGTATTTAATAGTTACAAAAAAAACAACATGCAAATAAGAAAATCATCAGCATTTCAAATGCTTTTTTTTCATTGGATTGCGACCCCTTGGATTATAATTAACAACACAGCAATAGTGTTAGTTGCAGAAGACTGATTTTACAGCACAATGTTCAACTTTGACACCTTTGCGGCACTCATACATTAAAAATAAAGGCCACGACTGAACATAGAGGTTGTTCTCCGAGTGAAGGTCTCCAAAATTAAAGTATAGTCTTGTGCTGTAAACATTGTGCCCACCTGCCTCATTAAGTGAGGTTAATATTAAAGTGAACGCATAATGACTATAAAAAAAAAAGATATGGTCGTTAGACTGTGACACTTTTTGTGTTGTCAATATGCTTTTGTTTATATAGTGTCTATTGGCGTGTGTGAGTCATTGTGTGCAATGTTTGTATGTTTATAGCCACCTCCGAGGATAGTAGGGGTCACGAGTAACTGGAATTGTTATTTTGGGGTTCACGGGCTATAACATTTTTGGGTGTAGATCATTAGAGTTTATAAAACATGCAACATTTATCAACACGTTTATTGATGTAATTCTTACACATTCAATAGTGGACTTTGCATGTTTCACCACATCCACAAAATGATTCTGGCTCAATAAGCAACACTCCACACACACATACATACTATTAACCCAACTTTGAAACAAATATGTACAAACTCAACCATTGGGTTAAAAAAACGTTTAACTGAAAATTTAATTAAAAAAATTAACCCAATGAATTATTTGTCTACGTTTAACCCAATGTTGGGTTATGACAACCCAGCATTGTTTGAAGTGTATGCTACTGAGCATATCAATATTTCAACAAGTTATTTACTTCAACCAAATGCTCCGATAAGGAATCATTGTAAGGAAAAAACCTTCGTGTCAAACTGAACTCATAATGCTCTTCATCTTCACTTAATGATCAAACACCCCGCAACCATGACAGCTATGAAAAATATTACTAATGGCCTCACACCCATTTGGCATTCAACATTCCTGCCTAAAATACTTGGCATATGAGGCGTGTCACTGAAGACAATGCAGACTGAGGTGTGTCGCAGACGGGTGGACGAACACTCACCTGCTGTATCGTAGAGATTCAGCTGGATGTCCTTCCCTCCGTATGACACGGTGGTGACATATTTGTCGAACACAGATGGAGCATATTTCTGTTAAATATCAAGCATAATGGATGATGATGATGCATGAAAAGTGTGTGTTTTAGCAAGAAGCAAATCAAGGCGTAGGCAGAAACTGCTGAGTGGAAAAACTTGCTGAGGATGTTGTGTAAATAACTGTTGTACATTTTGCAATGTTTCCTTCTCTTCAAATTCGAAGAAACGATAGCATTAAAAGTAAGTGATGTGGAGAAATGTCCTAAAAGAAGGGAAATTTAATTAGAAATTGTGCCTCTTGTGTATTTCTTTTTTGGGTAAACCCAAATCTTGGGTTATATCTGGTGCAGTAAATTTAATTGCAAAAATAACCCAGCAGTTGGTTTTTCTTTATTTATATTACCCTAAATTGGGTTGACATGACCTAGAATTTCTTTATAGTGCAACTGTCTTCATGATTTATGATTGAATGTTTTGATATTTGCATAAGAATGTTAATTTCCTGTTTAAAATAAAGGTTCAGAAAGAATGTGTTCACCTCAAAGCCACAGGAGAAACTTTTTGGATACCAAAAAATAATAATAATCAGAATAATCTTTTTTTTTTTATTTAAATAAATTTAAAGAACGTATTTTCCAATGAATGTTAAAGGTTGTAGAAGCATGAATGCCAATAAATGGTCTTTATTTAAGTAATTTAAACTATTTATAATGCTTCAATCACTATATGATTAAAATAGACTTTAGGAATAAAACTACACTCTATAATGGATATTTCATGTAACCCAACGTTGGGTTAGTTTTTTTTTTAATTCAATTTTAATGATACTTTTTAACCCAGCGGTTGGGTTTGTCTATATTTGACCCATCGTTGGCTTACAACAACCCGCTATTTTTTAAGTGTACTCCACACACACACAAAGTTCATGTACATTTACCACGTGTAATATTGACGATCTAAATAAAATCTCACCTCAGGAAAGTCTCCTTTGGCGTACACCATAAGTAAGGATGTTTTCCCGCATCCTCCATCCCCGACGATCACGATTTTGAGCGCATCAGCGTGTGTGCCATTACCGGCTACAGTGCCGTTCTGTGTCATGTCCACCGGCCGGTCAGATTCTCCAACAGGTGCCCAAATCCTCAGAAGCGTCAGGTGAACTCATTGGGGAGAATAAAGTCTGGCAGGTAAGCATGCTGTCATCCGGTCCACACTTCCTCCTCCTCTTGCTTTTTTTTTCTTGTTAAACCATGTGACCGTTTTCACATATACTTTCAGATCTGAGCGCGCGGCTGTAATTGAGGTCTTTCTACACATGGTCTGGTCTGCGCGATAAGGCGGGGCTTGTGAGTGAAACCACGCCCACTTACAGTTCTTTGTATTTACTTCCTAAACTAATCGAGACAGTCTTTTGAGAAGCTTCATTTTTCACATTCTCGCCGGTCTGCAGAGGGTGGAGCTGAACCGCTTGAGATGCTTGAGATTAAGTGATATATAAATAGATTATTTTACATTGCAAAACTAATGACAATTACATATTTAATTGTATTACTAAGAGGTTTACAAGTGTTATTTTAAATAAGAGAATTTAACATTTTAATTTAGTTTTTATTTATTTTTGTTTGTTTTAATGAATCACTAAATGACAACCTATTATCTGATTAATAGTGTATTATATATACACCATCGGTCAAAAGTTTGGGGTCAGTAGGATTTTTAAATGTAAATACAGCACAAATCATAAAATTGTGAAATGTTATTGCAGTATAAAATAACTGCTCAAAAGTAGATTATAATTTAATAATTCATTCCAGTAATTTTAAAGATGAATTTTCATCTTCATTACTCCAGTCTTCAGTCATGTGATCCTTCAGAAATCACTCTAATATTAATAATAATTATTAATATTATTATTGGTAATAGTAATAAAAGTAATAATTACTAAATTAATAGTTTTATTTGAAGCTACATACAATAAGTAATAAATAAATATATATTTTTTACATTTATTAAATACCGCCTTAATAAACAGAATCATTTTCTTTAAAAAAAAAACAAACATGACCCCAAACCTTTGACCTGTAGTGTATATATATAAACATATACACATACACACACATTTCCTGTGGATTGACATTAAAATATATACACTCACATATAGTCAACATTTGAAGTGCATGAAATCAGTTTATCAAAATTGTCCTAAGGCAAGAATGGGGATTCAGTAGTTTTTGACAATTTTTATAAGCATGATCCACTTCAAATATTGACTACAGTGTGTGTGTGTGTGTGTGTGTGTGTGTGTGTGTGTGTGTGTGTGTGTGTGTGTTTATTTTTATCTGTTTTTATTTGATTTAAGTCATTTTGTGTTTTGGCTATTTTTCTTTTTTCTAATTGTTTGTCTTTTAAAACACGTTTGTAAAAAAATTCATTAATTTTATTTTAATGTAAGTTATTTTACTACAGTTTAACCTAAATACTATATATATATATATATATATATATATATATATATATATATATATATATATATATATATAGTAAATACAATACAAAACATATTTTTTTGTATTTGAGTTACTTAATGTAGTAAAACAACTTAAATTAAAATAAGATTAATAAAAAACTATAAACGATTTAATTGTTTTATTTATTTTTTATTATATATATATAAATAATAATTTTTTTTATAAGAAAAACTCTTTAAAATAACATCTAGATCCAGATAGAACTAAATGTAACTTTAACCATTTATTGCAGCGTGAATTGAATCTTGTTATTTCGATTAGGAGGCCGATTATATATCTATATATAATATCTTAAAATTATTAAAGTATTAAACATCTTGGCCAGAACTCCCTAGGTAGTGATTTCCTTTAATCTCAATGAGATTTTCTTGGAAAAAAATAAAAGCATAAATAAATAAAAAGGGCGCTGTTATAGGCAGGAAAGACAAACCTCTAGGGATCTGTGAAAATAATAAACAGCTTCTTTTATTTTACCAGTGGCCAATGGGTGGCAGTTTGCGTCTCTCCCAGAGCGTCACAGCCAATCAGAGACCAGAAAAATAAAATGTTGTTTTGCTCTCATTCCTCACAGATAGGAGGCGTCATATTATCACTTCTCGTCACATAACTCTTCAGCTGACAGATTCAGAACCAGGTAACGGAGAGAAACTGCTTCAATTATTTACAAAGGCCACCATTTATTTTCTACGTAAGTTAATTATAATGGTACAAAATAGCGCATTAATCCATTAACACAGGACAAATGCGGCCTACAGCAGTGATGAACGGACGTGTCTGTTTTTCGCCATATGGGCCCTTTTGGTTGTTTTACATCAGCTAAATAATAATAAAACAATGTGACTTCGAGGAAAAGACTAACTGGGTGAAGATGCAAGAAAGTAGAAGGCTACAAGCAAACTCAGCTGTCAATAAATACAAGACCTCATTTATGCAAGCACAAAGTCTTTATTAGGCTACGATATAAAAGCAGGTCAGTGCAGCATTTTATTGCAAGCATACATACTACACAAAATAGATTACAATCCACATTTATTATAGTTAATAAATAAGAGAAAAACCCACCGTGAGAAATGCAAATGAGAACAGTGTATGGATCAGCTGCTTTTCCTCGGATTTCATGTGGATTGACATTAAAATGGCATTAATAGACAATAAAGACAGACATGGTATACATTAAGCAATATTTCACATGTTTCCATAACGTTTTAAAAATTATTTTAAAAAAGCCTACAGAATACTTTTAAAAAATGTTTTTTTTTTTTTTTTTTGCTATAGTGCTGGGAATTGTTCCCAATAAAATAAAAATATAGCCTACTTAAAGATCTATGAGATTTATAGCCTATGATTAATGTCGAAGATCCTCTCCAGCTATCCAGAACAGAAATGAAAGCGCACATCTCTATACATAGAGTTGAAAGAGAAAAAACGCAACTAGCTAAAATATATAAACTGATGATCTGGTTTTAGCCCTTCTGTCCTGCCCTTAGAAACAGCTTACGTTCGGAGGATACGAAAATAAAGAGGATTTTCCTAATTAAACAGCACTAAAATGGCCTCATGACCCACTTCAGCCTCGGTCACCACGTCTCCAGTCCTTCTTTTCTAGTATATTCAGACATCAGTCCTACTTTAGACTATGGCAGAGAGACAGAATAGTAATGGTGTGCATGCAGAGACCAAGCGTGAATCCTAACCGCGGAAAACAGATGGCGCGTTTCCTTGCGCAATACAAGTCTGCTTGATAAATTGGAATTGGCGTCGACCCAAAACGCACAGAAAAAGGGGAAATAAAGATTTAAAAAATAAAAAGAAATAAAATCAATTTCCACTGATGATTTACTTGGGAATTAATAATATCCGAATAAACTGAGAAGATTTACACTACCATAAATTGTGCGAACACACGACGATTTGCATACCACATACCGGTATGTGTTGCAACAGTGTGATAAATTCAGCAGAAGATCTGAGAAAGCTATAAGCAATGCGCAAATCCTGCATGCATCACGTCAAATGCTCCTTTGAAATGGCTGGCGAATAAACTGCGCCGAATGTTCTTGAAAGGGGGACGAGAGAGAGAGCACAGAGGACTGGATATTCCCTTTGTACTTGCTGATTGAAATGCCACACAGTGTTTGAGACTCTTTCTCCGACCTTAAATGGTTAGGTGGGTGCAGTCATTTCGCGGCAGGCGTCCAAGCTCTCAGATTACTGCTGTGTGCTTTGTGCCACAGGGTTTCCAGAGCTTAGCGTCGAGGGCGCGCTTTACGCACAAGAAATGAATGCGAGTTTTTGTGCAATATCCTGCTTTCTTAAAGAGCGAGCACATCTTGTCGATTTGTTTGCAATGATAGCCACGTATTAAAAGGCAAAGTCAGTAGAAACCGACAGACTGACAGCCTCGCCCATAAATGGCGCAGCAAGCTTTCCTTTCCACAATGATGTCCTTGTGAAGACGCCATGTTGAAAATGAGAACAGCAGAGAAGCCATTAAACAACAGGCTATTTCTGAGGTCGCCTGGACATGGGTCAGCAATGAGAGGTGTTTAGAATAATTTTTACACCTTTATCTGTCTATTTTTTAAACAACTAATAAAAATACACAGTGAGGAAACAATAATTGTACTTAAAGGCAAATGTGACTTTAAATGTAAAACGTTTAAACAAACATTCCCAATTTTTTGTGTGTGTGAAATAAGGTCGTTTAAACTATTACCTTCGTAAAGAGAAAGGAAATCCCTCTCAGTGGTGAAGGACGAGTGAATTTCTCTTGTCATTCTGTCTTCAGGAAGAGAAAGAGAGGCATTGTTTGCATATTGCAATATCTAAAAGTGCCTCAAGATTTCCATCAGCTCCACTCGCTGGAGACTGCGCAGATATGTGTGTTAAATGGTGAATTATGTCGAAAAAGACGGCAGAAAATGGTTATTGTCGTTTTCTTCCTTTTAGGCGTTGCAACCCAACCCCCCCATCTTTAAAGCCAGTGTGTTAAAGGATCCGAAGATGGGAATGAAAACCTTCCTGTTTCTCCATCGTATAGGCCTGATAGATTTATTTCAACAAAATGTTAAGGTAAATATATCTGCTAGTGTATTAATAATTATGTATGTTCAAAGTCGTATTTAACAGTTTCTGTTCGATGTTGTGTGGCTAGTAGTGTTATAAAATGAAGGTTTGCCCTTGGCACAAGGTCAGATATACATTACTAAAAAAAAAGCAAAGGGATTTACTTCCATTCCATTGTAAAACCAGGAATACATCAATCCCAATCTGCACACAATGAAAGAGAAGTGAATTCCACATAATTATTTAAATATAAAATGTACTTTTTCTCTCCCAAAAAAATGTGTTTAGATAAAAATTCTGCTGTGGGGTTACAAATAGTGAGGCGCAACTAGGATGAGCATTAAAACAACCACAAACCCTATCAACCATACCTGTGATTCAGCATTTTTGTAAAAGGCCAATCGTCCTTTTTTCTCTTTGGCCTGCCTTGTTTGCTGAAATGTGAGAAGCAATCAATTTAAATGGAGATTTAAAAGAGAACAGCATGCAACTGAATGTATCTGAAGACAAAGCTTGGCTTTAAACTAAAAATCACACATAGGGAGCACTGAAAAAAAATAGAAAAACCAGCCATAAAATGCCTTGGTTTAAATAGCAATAAAACATTTATTTTGCAGCTAAATAAGCAAAGATAACAAAGATAAACTTACTTATTGATTAATGATTGGCCCTAAGCAAGGCAGGGCCTTAAAAGCAGTTGGCAATTTTCATGTGTTTTTCTTTCTTTCTTTTTCTAAACATCCTAGTTAGTAATGTAAATCAAAATACAAAATTTTTATTCAGTAGCATTTGACTAAAGAATAAAATACTGTTATATGGGTGTGCCATGACCTAGTTTGCTGGGACAAAGATGGTTTCCAGGAAGAGAAAAAAAGTGTAAAAATGTCAAAGGGATATCATCCAACATTTCATCTTCCTTCTTCTCAGATCCTGCAAACAGAAACACTGTATGTATTAAATAGTCCATAAAAGGCTGATGAAATCAAGATTTAGATCCCTTTAGGAACAAAGGAAACCCATTTTGACCATTGAGTCCCAATGTAGGAGAAAATGGCTGCGCCTGCATACAGCCTTCTTTCTGCTCTCTGTAGGAAGAACTGAAGGCTGTGCTTCTAATAGCTGAATCCACCGTGGTGCTTCAATCTGATTGGCCAGAGAGGGAACTGCTGTTAACCAGCCAATTGCCCAAGCACCGCAGAATATCAAACAATGTTGAGGACGGATTGAGAAATGTATCACAACTACTGTTAGTACGAGATAAACCTAACATTAGGTGTTTAAACACAATAAGCTACACGGAAAAGCTTTATTATACACATTTATATGTTTTGTTTATATAAGGTCACTTAAGTACTTTTTAAAGACGTATATTTATATACACCACCTAAAACATATTTATAAATAAATGTTTGAACGAATGCAAATCTGCGTTTCATTTTTAAAACACATTATGTGCGCGTTCAGCGCGTGTCCCAATTCAGTTTTAACAACCTTCCCCAGCGTTGCTCCTCCATGTCCATCTTGTATTTAACGTTCATGTAAATCTATCGCGCAGATTCAACGCGGACCCAACCTTCGTGTTTCTGCTGGAAATGCAAGATATTCCACCTTTCTTTTCATTTCTCACACGTAACTCAATTTGTTTGATTTATCGACGCTCGTATAAAAATTCTGCGTTTTCTCAACGCTTCAGAATAATAATTTGAAAGCGCGTGTCGAATGTGCTGGAAGGTTGAGATAGTGGTGTATTGTAAGAGACAGAAACCCCAGACTAGAGGCACACAATATGTGTTGGCTCGCAAAAAGGAGGCAGTATCTTTAAAATCATGTAATGTGATCGGCGAATCGTTCAAGATCAAGCCGTTTTATATAAAACTACTCGATCGGGCACAACATGTCCAGACCTGGAGAAAGAAATAAGCTAAATGAAGATCACGGTAGAAGACAGAGTTCAAGTAAGCTCTCTTTTTTTCCTTCCTCTGTAATGTCTGTTTCGGGCACCGCTTCAAACCCCCCATTTTTTACAATGTAGTGTTTGTGTGCAAATAAACTGCTTGCGATGTCAGTATCATGAGGAGTACTTTATGTTTTGTCATCTCTTCGCTAGGTTTGGCGAACGGAATGGACAACAGCCATCCTATCTGCAGTTCGGGAGAGAAACGAAGTCATCATTGGAGAAGTTACAAGTTGATTATTGACCCAGCGTTGAAAAAGGGTTCGCACAAAGTGTACCGCTACGATGGACATCAATTCAGCACGCCGGTGAGAGGAACCAGCCGTTATAACGACCAGAACCGGATGCACGGGACCCCCGTGTATCGTCGCGCGTTCAATAGATACAATACGTTGTAAACACTTGACACAACACATCAAAGAGTTTCACCGCTGCCAAACTTGCTTTACCAAACACTCTATTAACATCGTTAAACTAAACAAGCTTATTTAAGTTAGCCGTGCTGCATTAGTTCTGTTGACAGCGGCTGAGCCGTTTAAAGTACACTCGTGTAAAGTTTGTATAAATGTTCTTCTTTTTGTTTGCAGAGCTTTGGAATGTCACCCGTGGACATCGTCCGAGATCCGAGAATCGGTCGTCTGTGGACTAAGTACAAGGAGACTGATCTCCCGGTTCCTAAATTTAAGGTTCAGTCACACCCCCCTTGACACATGTGTGCAGTCGTCTTGAGTGTTTTCTACACTTTACACACACACACACACACACATACACACACGTAACGGATTAAACGTTTATTTTTTCGGTTAAATTTCAAACTAACGTTATTCAACTGTCATCTGATTTAAATTCAAATTTCCAACGGTTTTCAGGGACTACTATGAGAGGCCGTTGTTACATATAACTGTGGGTGCATTATGAAATGAAGCTGTACTAATTATTGGTTTATTTACCTCAGATCGACGAGTGTTACGTCGGCCGTGTTCCCCCGAAGGAGGTCACGTTCGCGAAACTCAATGACAACGTCAGAGAGGGATTCCTCACCGACATGTGCAAGAAGTTCGGCGACATCGAGGAGGTGGAAATATTGTACAATCCGAAGAACAAAAAACATCTCGGAATAGCTAAAGTTGTTTTCGAAACCGTCAAGGCGGCGAAAGATGCTGTCCAGAACTTGCACAACACGTCTGTCATGGGAAACATCATCCACGTGGAGCTGGACCCTAAAGGTAGGAAAGAATTAACTGTTTAACTATGAGACTGTGGATATATAACTTAATAGCAATAGGAAAGTTATAATTTGAAATAATAGCTCCTAAATTACACACGCGTCTGCAGTTTTTAATGGATTGTTTGTAACTTCAAGTCACGTGCGTAAATTTACGTTGGTTGCTTGGTAACCACCACTAAACAGCATGTCAGCTGGAGAGGGATTAACTGATGTGCTTGCTTTGAGTTTGTTTATTGAAAAAATAAAGTTATTAGAATATAATTACACACTAAATATATTTGTTTAAGCATAATAAGCTATAACAATGATCATCAAGTATTTAGATTCAGAATGTATGTTTTAAAAGAGAAAGAAGGTGCTTAGCATCGACTAAACATAATAGTTACACAATTGAAAATGTTTGTAACGTTAAACCTTTCATTTAGACGCTTTACTGAAGGACAAGCACATTGAATGGTCATTAACCTTGTAGAAGTGAGATCTTAAAGGCAGGATGACAGCTGTAGCGGGTTCTCCTCTCTCTTAAAGAGACAGTACCCTTTCATCTGTTATCACCAGGGATGTGGATTTCATTTCATAGTTTATACACTTATTTCTTATTTGATCTAATGTCACATATGTTGTGTATATGTATTTATAAATTGTTAAATGTAAACTTGTTATTTTACATAATGGATATTTTAATAACTTTTTATTTTCAAGTGAGATTGCTTTCTTTTTGCAATAGGTTTTAATAATATTGACTCTGAAATAGTTTTCTGTAATGTTTTTATTATAACACAACAACAATTTTATGTAAACAACTAAAGTTGAACAAATTGGCCTGTAAAAGATGTTCTGGACAGCATGAGAAATTTAAGTTGTCTTGTCATATATATATATATATAATTTTTTTTTCTCACAATTGGTAATATAAGAATATTATTATACTTTATCTTATAGTTAATATATATACAAAGCATTTTACAAAATAACTTTATTTTAAATCAAAATAATTTGTCAGTAATTACTGCCATTGCATTAAAACAATATGAGAAATTCAAGTTAGATATTCTATGTTTGTTTATGTATGTATATAGTTGTTATTATTAAACCCCCTTTGACCTTTTCTTTTCTATTTTAAATATTTCCCAAATTATGTTTAACAGAGCAAGGAAATTTTCATAGTATGTCTGATAATGTTTTTTTTTCATCTGTAGAAAGTCTCATTTGTTTTATTTTGGCTAGAATAAAAGCAGTTTTAAATTTTTTAACCACCATTTTAAGGACAACATTATTAGCCTCTTTAAGCTATATTTTTTTCGCAGAGCAATTACTATTGATTAATTTCTATTTATTCTATATATATTTTTTTAAATTATTATTATTATTTTTTTATGTGGTCAAAGATGAGACATGCCTGCATCAAATTAAATTACAAAGTGACTGTTTTATATACAGAAAGCATATTAATATTATAATATTAATATTAAGCATATTAAAGTGCAAGTAAAGCTTTAAAGTAATTTTCAAATCGCTTTTGTCAAAATCATGTGGGTAAAATAATGTTCCTCCATTATTCAGTGTAACATATTTAGTTATGTAAAAGATGAATCCTCTTATACTGATCTGCACTTACTGTCTAAAATACCAGTAGATCATAATAAATTGTCATATTTTAAGTTGTCAACATTTGCAGACAAATTAGTAAAATGTGTGTATTCGGGCTGCACGATATTGTAAAAATCAAGGATTGCGATGTCAGGGTGTCTGCGGGGTCTTAAAATGTATTAAAAGCTGAGAAATCAATAATGAAAAAATTAAGGCTCTTAAAAAGTATTATAAGTCCTAATCGTGTTTTTACGAGGTCTTAACTTTTGTTTAATCGTTGTCCAAAGTGTTTGACTACAAAAAAGCATAAATATATTTGTTTTCCATCTAATATTAACAACGGCGTGCTCGATCCATGCGATTGGTTTGAGCCAGGGCGCGCCCGGCCAAGTTTCACCATGCGGTTTGAATTCACATAATTTGCGACAAATGCAGGAAGGTGATGTGACGCTCTCCACACGTAGCAAAACCATAGATCGAAACATACGGCAAAATGGGAAGTTTGCATACTCCTGGTTGGAGAAAGACGAGTTTAAACAGTGGCTGAAGCCTGTCGCTGAAAACAAATGCATAATTTATTCTTTCAAGCTTTGTTTCTTCCGAGCTTATCGGAGTTCTGTTGCATGGTTGTGCTCTATTATCCCCTTTCACACAGTGATACCGGTAAATATCTGGAAAATTTCCGGAACGACTTTACCAGTATATTCAAAAAAGCGCTGTTCACACAGGCGAGGACGTTACGGCAATTTTCCGGAAAAGAGCATTAACACATCCATTCCAAAATACCGGTAAATTCTGACATCATTCACCACAAATGAGCTTTAAACGGCTGCGCTTGTATTTGTAAACATGTGACTAAATTACAAACTCATCATGGATGATCAATATTGTGACCAACTTTCGCAGGATCACTTTCGCATGTCGAGATGTTCATAATATGTGCGTGTGCAGGCGCTCACAGGCTGTTTTACAGGCACACGCAAAGCTTGAAGGTAAACAAACAACAGCTTATCATAAGCATCTCATCGATGATTATTTACACAGTTGGCATAAAGAAGAACATATAAACGTGATCTGACTAACTTCTAGCAGCTAAATGTGTCTGGAAAAATATTCAAAGGTTTTTATTCTCACAAACCGCACGGACGTAAATGCGTCTGACTGTTGTGATTGGCTAAAGCAGACGTCTCACGTCAGCACGTTCTAGACGTGCACGCGCTTATTACGGGAATCTTCCTTCTGCATTCACACAGCGCAGCATTCCGGTAAATTGCCGGTAATGTTACAACTTCTCTTTCCGGAAAATAGCCAGAACGAATTTACCGGTATTTTCAAAAAGGACCTGTTCACACATACAACCTTTCCGGAAAATTGCCGGCACTTTTCCGGAAAGGTCTGTATGTGTGAAAGGGGCTATTGATTTATTTAACTCCAACTGGCGAGGAGGTCTTAAAATATTCTGAGAAGGTCTTTAAAAAGTCTTAAAAAGGTATTGAAATTACCTTTAGGATTCCTGCATATACCCTGGATATTTTTTATTTTGCGATATATATTGCAATATGAATACAATTTCACCAGATGAATGATAAAAAATATATACAAACTCAACATTGCATAAATCTTGCGAAGTGTCTATATTGCAAATTATCACATTGCAACATCAATGCTGAAAATATATAGTGTAACGGCCCTAGTGTGTATAGTATAAAACTTTAAAGATTTAAAATTTCAATGATTTAGTATTTTGTAGCTGCGCTATGATCTACAGCTGCACACTATAATGTTTCAGCATCAATATCATAATGTTTGCATCTGCAACAGTCAAATTGCAGGATCTGCAATGTCGAATCAAGATTATGGTTAACCAGGAGAGAAAGCGCTCATGTAATTGTAAAGTTACTGAAATGTTTGTCATTTGCAAGTGTTTTAGGGCTTGTGATTGTGTGAACATTTCAAAGCAGGTAAATCATTTGGGCACAAGAATTACACTGTTTGTAACTATATAAAACTTTAATTGTAATTGTGCCATGCTTTTGTTCACAATTTGTGTACCTGAATACTGCTAGACTCCTAGTTAATTTTACTTGCATTTTTCCTTTACTGTATTAATAAATACTTTTGATGAATTTATTGCATTTTATGCGGATACACTCCACTACAAAATTTATCACAGTCTAAAATAATAGTTTTTCATTCCAGATGTGCTACTCCTGTCATCTGGTGAAAATGTACTCAATCTCGCAATATGTATCGCAAGAAAAAAGTATTGCAGTGTTTTATTTTTTCCAATATTGTGCAGCCCTACTATGATCTTTAAATATAATAATTTAATTTCATAAAATTATTCTAAATATGCCTAGATTATTATTATTTTTTTTTTTTACAGTTGAATGACATTTTAGTATGTTTTCGTTAAATCGGGGTAATAATGTGCAGTATAGGGATGCACCGATATGGATTTTTTAGCCGATTCAATAACCGATAACTCTTAAGATTTGGAGGCTGATAACCAATATATTACCTGATCAATATTTCAAAATGTTTTATACAGTAAAAAATATTATACAATAAACAACTGATTTTATTTTAAAAACTTAAAAGTGTAATCTGATCTTATGAACTAAATAGCCTACTCAAAGCACAAAGCAATAATTTGAAAGGTGATTATGTAGATATATTCACCTGAATCAGCATGCCAAAATAAATGATTTCCTTTTCATTGCATAGTAAATTAACATGCAACTTGACTGTTGCACAAAAATAATAGGTTAAATAACAAAATGGAACTTTAGTAACAAACAAGTAAAAAAAGTATGTTAAATGAAATGAAAATGAAAGAACTAAGAAGTGAAACCAGCTCAAATGTTCTTGAATAAAATGTGTTACAGTAATATACAAATATGTAGTGTGCCAAAATGCATTTGAAGAGGTGTTTTGACAGTTCAGAGGCACCGTACTACCGAAAAGCTAAATAAGATAATATTAATATTACTTTAAAAAATGCAGCATAAATTCGTTCCATTTGGTGTTTT
Organism: Danio rerio; assembly: GCF_052040795.2. NCBI lineage: Eukaryota > Metazoa > Chordata > Actinopteri > Cypriniformes > Danionidae > Danio > Danio rerio. Next base: position 45,890,996 of record NC_141030.1, read on the forward strand.
AGATTCTTTTGAACATGATAAACATAACTTGTGCTCGTTATAATCATTATAAATATGCAGATCAAACTAAATACAATCTTACATCAACAACACAAGGGAAGCAATAATAGCAAATAATCATATTAGTTTACAAACAACCCAACGAGTTGTTTAGCACGTGTGCATCGCTGCTATTATGTTTACAAATAAAATATTTTTCCTGAGGCAATTTAAACCAAATATACAATGAAACTATCAAATATGTCTTTGATGATATGGTTTCTTACTGAGTTATTAACGCACAGCAATACCACACAAAGGACGGACTTTGAAGAAGGCAGGCAGTTCTGTACAATTACATAATCTATCGGCTTAAAGATAGACACAAAGGAATATATTTTGAAGAAAGTTGAAAACCCATAACTATTGACTTCCACATCATAGATGTCGACCTAATTTTTACATGGAACCGAGAACAATAACATTAAAAATAGCCTTTATCGGCCAATATTGATATGGCCTTCGATATTTTGTGCATCCCTAGTGCAGTTGTTATTGTTTGCACAAGACAAAATTGGGTTTTAAATTGAACACATTCTAATGTACAGGGAATAAAGCACAAACCTTTAGTTTGTATAGTATTTATTGTTTTTATAATCAAAAAGCTTAAATTTTACCCTATATGTGGCTGTAAACAAACATTTAAGTTTACAAAACATACCATTTTAGTAATTACTTTTAAATCAGACCTTCTTTTTCCTTTTTTCTTTCTTTTTCTTTCTTTTGTTTCCTTTTTCTTTCTTTCTTTCTTTCTTTCTTTCTTTCTTTCTTTCTTTCTTTATTTCTATTTAATGCCTAGATGCCTACAAATAGTCACAACATGTGTATTTCATTTAGATGTAGTGCACGTTGTGTTTGAGTTATCATGTTCACCACAGCAGAGTTCGCTCTCATCCATCTGTCCAGGTGAAAATCGCCAGAGGTACTTCCAGCGTCTGATCAATGGAAGTTATACTCCGCTCACTCTTCCAGTCGGTGGCGAAGAGGCCTGTGATGTTTCTCCACGCAGCTTGGCTGAAGCCCTGATGGTAAAAACCCAAACATTATTCCATTACATCTGACATTAATTACACAATACATTAGAACACTTCATATTTTACTACAAAGACATTATTTGTATAATGCATTGGTATTGCATGGTATTACATATTCAGAAACATAAACTTGTAAGGTCAAATCTTTTGATCTTTGGTAAGAATAATTCAGATGGTTTGTACAGCCAGTTTAAAAACAATAACCTGGTTTAGTTAACAAAACAATAGTATTTTTCTTTACTAATCTTGCAGTGTTGGAGTTTGTTTTTAATCATTTGTGACTTGAAGTATTTATATGGATCTGTTTAACAAAGTTTTAACAGAAATTGTATTTAACACTAGTGCGCCATACACCATGCTGTGTGTCCCTTTGTAACAGAAACGTCTTTATCTCTAATCCAGTTTATCAGTTCAGCAGGTAGTTAAATGGACACCGGCTGAAAAGCACATAATAACTGCTACCAGCAGAGAGCTGTAGACTATTACAACATGCACTTTGAACGGTCTCCCCTCAGTTATGCCCATTATCTCACAAAGGGGCCGTATTGAAAACAGTGTCATCAACCAATGTTTATACAATGTATTTGATTAGCATGTAAATGGTTAAAGAGGTCCTAATGTGCTTTTATTTTTTTTTGATGGGAGATACCATATAATATAGCTGTCTCAGAATGTGTTTGTAATGTTTGTGCTCATAATTTCACAAAAATAATTCATAACACTTGACTGGAAATGCTCAGTTTTGTTTAACGTCACTTTAAATACAAATGAGCTTCTGCTCCACTCCCATTTTACAGAAGAGGGCGGAGTCTTTACATCTTGTTCCTCAGTTACTCCAGCAAGTACAGTTTTAATGCCTTGTCATTTCAAACTCCTATTTAAAGTGTTTTTTAAATGCACAGAAAGCCAACTGCCCTTTTATTTGACAGCCATTACGTAATGTATTGCATGTTAGGGTTTTCATTAAATTCAGTGTTGTTGTTCTAAAATTATTTTAAACAGGGGTTAAAATACTTTTTAAAGTTGCCTGATCAGGCCAGGTCTTTGATTTGGTGAAACCTTGCATGTGAAATGAGCAACAACCAATGCAAATTAACCAGGCTTGCTCCTAGAATTAGAGATAGTTCTCTCAAAAATGAAAATTGTCATCATTTACTCACCCTGCAACTATTTGAGTTTCTTCTGTTGAACACAAAGGAATATATTTTGAAGAAAGTTAAAAACCCATAACTATTGACTTCCATATCATTTTTGTTCATAGTATATTATTTTCAGTTCAACAGAAGAAAGAAACTCATTAAGGATTATAATCACTTGAGGGTGAGTAGGGGGGTACTCACACTATGCTATCCAAACTGTGCCCTGGCACATTTCTCGGTTCGTTTGAGAAGTGTGAGTGCTCTGAATCGGGCTCAGACATGGTTCAGTTTTCCAGCCCTGGCCCGGTTGGAAGAGGTGTGCCAGAGTGTGGTTCACTTGGGCTCAGTTTCAGAAACTGAAGACGAGACGTGACTTTTAAGGCACTGTTTAATATGTGTTTATTAATCATTCTTACTGTTCAATGAATGTATTAAAGACGCAATTAAAGACGCAAACCCCTCACTGCATGACAGCTGCACCTTTAGCAAACCTCCTAATACTTGTAGCACGAGGACTTTATGATTGTTTATGAGCGTCAAAAGTGGCTGATCTGTTCGGCGAAATATTCACCGCATCCCAAACGACTGAAACAATATAACTATAGAAATCTCCACTGTGCTGAGCGAAAGCGCTTACTGAATAGCGCTTCATTGATGATGTAAGCGTACCCAGGCCCGAATGTAATGCGAGTGTGGGCCGCCGGGAGAGATGGGAAGGGTGGCAAGCGTGCTTCAGCCTGGTTCAAGGCAACTGTACATAGTGTGAGTACTCCCTAAATAGTCAGTAAATGGGTGAACTGTCCCTTTAAGAGAATTCAGAAATAGTGATTTGTGATTTGTACCTTTGCAGATCTATCCAGCAAACAATAAAAAAAAAAATTGTAAAAACAATTTGATAAATCCATTAGAAATGGTTCGCCCGGGGTTTTATTCACAGAATGGTTTGCACTTTGAAATTCAGAAGTTGGTCTGTTGTGTCCGCAGGCTTGCGAGCCCTCCAGAAGACTGTTCGAAGGCGGTTCGTCTGTAGTCGCAGGCACAACACCGAGTGGCACCAACACACCCATGTCCCTGGATACAGCCTACTCCAGCCTAAGGCAGGATACGCCCCAGTCGCAGGGCACCCCGCACACCCCACGCCCATCAGGCACCCCGTTCTCTCAGGACTCCAGCTACTCCAGCAGGCAGGGCACGCCAGCGTTCCAAGCCAACCGTGCCGAATCATCAGGAGGCTACAAATCGAGGAGACATGAAACCAAATTCCAGGATGCCTACAACCGTAGACCAGAAAGGCGATATGTCCATGGACCCACGCAACGTGGTAACACAGAACAGCCGCCTAGTTTTAAGCAGCATCAACCACCTGAGCCGCCATCGCCGGCATTCACGCACACGCCGCCGCCACCTACCAGTGCAAATTTTAAAACTGCTTATTCCCAATATCAACCCCCAATTCCCCAAGAGTACACAGTAGCCTCCTACCACCAGCCTGTTCAGCGGGAATTGGATTACAGGAGACCACCTCAAGCTCCGCCTCCCCCAAGCACTGACTTCCTGCCTGTCAGAGACAGACCCACGACTCCACCAATCCCTGAGCCTCCTCCTGCTCCAGAGACCCAACCAACGACACCTCCGTCTTCCACACCAGAGCCCTGTCCATCGCCTACCCAAGAGTCGGAGCGTAACAGCCTAGACTCCCGTATAGAAATGCTCCTGAAGCCCTTCCTGAATGAGCGCGGAGACTCGGATGCTGAGGTGCGGATGGATGGGAGCCCGATCTCCTCCTCGTCATCCCAGCTGTCCCCAATCCCACCCCAGCGACCCTCGCGGCCTTCAAGCACTGGTCTGGAGGACATCAGCCCAACTCCGCTGCCTGATTCAGAAGATGATGAACCGATCCGTGGTACTGCTTCACTGTTGGCGAACTCAAGGGGTATGTCACCCACCAACATGCACAGTAAAAGCTGTGTGGGAGAACCACGGACGCCCGTTGACAAAATGGACACGGTAAGATTTGAGCTGTACTTTATTGTTGAGTCACATTTATTTGAAAAACAAAAAGTTTATTTAAGGTGAAAAATTTATTCTGCGTAGATTCAGAGACATTTAAAAGGTTTTACTATTCTCTACTAATGCGAGAATTTTGAACAGCAGATGGTGCTGTATGATTCACAAATAGCAGTATTCTGCTTGCATCCAATTCCTTACAAATACCACTTGAACATAAAATAATCATTTAATAAAGTTAGGAATGGTTTGAGCGAATTACAAGTGTTCATATGAAGCTGTGTTTACATTAATCTTGTGACATAAAAACCTACTTGCCTGACTGAACGCTCAAGTGCTCCTCCTCATGAACATTCGAGTGTAGGCGTAGAGTGCCATCTGCTGTTAAAAACTAGCCTAGCGCGCAATTTGCTATTAAAAACTAGCCTAGAGTGCCATTTGCTGTTAAAAACTGTACTAGAGCGCCATCTGCTGTTTAAAACTAGCCTAGAGCGCTGTCTGCTGTTTAAAACTAGCCTAGAGTGCCGTCTACTGTTAAAAACTGGCCTAAAGCACCATGTGATATGAAAAAACTAGACTAGAGCGCCATCTGCTGTTAAAAACTAGCCTAGAGCGCCATCTGCAGTTAAAGACTAGCCTAGAGTGCCATCTGCTGTTTAAAAACTAGCCTAGTGTTATCTGCTGTTCAAAACTAGCCTAGATCGCCGTCTGCTGTTAAAAACAAGCCTAGAGCACCATCTGCTGTTTAAAATATAGCCTAGTGTTATCTGCTGTTAAAAACTAGCCTAGAGCGCCATGTGCTGTTTAAAACTAGCCTAGAGCGCCATCTGCTGTTGCAACCTAGCCTAGAGCGCCATCTGCAGTTAAAAAATAGCCTAGACCACCATTTAGCCTAGAGTGCCGTCTACTATTTAAAAACTAGCCTAGAGCTACATCTACTGTTAAAAACTAGCCTATGGCACCATCTGTTACTAAAAACTAGCCTTGACTGCCGAAAGCGGTACCCGAAATGTAGCCCAAAGTGGCTTCTTTTGGGAACTTCTCGCTAACTTATTATATGTAATTTTTAAAGAAAATCACTTTAGGTAACTAAAGTAAATAAGTAAATTAGGCAAGTAAATAAATCTCTAAACAATCCAATTGGTAATGTGTTAAACGATAGTGTAACAATGCTGTCTCAAAACTACATAAGGTTTGCCCAGAAAGTGTCTAAATCTGTCAACACACAACAACAAAAAAGTTGCACGAAATCGCTAAATTGATAGCTGCATACTTGCTTATTTTCTAACTCTTACTACTCTTCTTTATTAATTTTTTGGGTTGTCCGAATTGCAAAGAATAACATACAAATGTTGTTATATTTCCTGCTGTTTTGTTTTGAAAATAAATATCTCATTGCATTGTTAAATATGATAGTATGAATTGCTGCCTGGAGGGTTTTAGGACCCAGGAGAATTGTAGGAATCAACCGCACCAATCTTCCTTTAGAGCGGCCCCCTGCTTTCCCTTTTGTTTCACATTTTAGCAATAGAAGAAGTTGTGCAATCTGACTGCAAACATGTTTTGCACCATTTTTTTCTTAAAAGGCAAATTCTTGAGGCTAGTTTTCTGAATGTATAAAAGCAGCGTTTTGTGGCGCATATTTGAACCCATTTATATAATAATTTCCATGTTTGCTTGATGTTTTGTAACTTGACTGTTTGTGCCACATCAGCAGAAACACATGAAATAAAAAAATAGCAAGTTTATCCTGGCACACTTTTAAGTCCTACATGTTAATCTGCACCAAAAAACAGGCTAAGCATCACATTCCATAGCAAAATTCAACCATCTTCAGCGGTTGCAGGAAGCACATAAACATTCAGTGCATGATGAGGCTCTCTTGTAAATGAACTGGTTTGCATTGCATCCTCCAGCGCTGTATGGCAAACCCATGAAATATGATCCTGCTTTGAATGCCGCTTATGTGCAACACACTTTCACTTCCTCTTACACGTCGTTCAACACGAGAAACAATGCTCAGCCGTTAACTTGCTTTTGTGCGGTACTTCCTGCTTAAAAAGCTGGACCGTCAGGATAGTGCTGTTCTTATTAAATCACCAAAGCCATCAGCTGTATTGTCAGAGGCTTGGCTGAAAGACATTGGGTTCCTACATTGAAGATGCATCCAATGAAGAGTTTCAAGAGGGATTTTATGACTAGTGCACTATTGATAGACACTACTAAACTGAGTGATACCTCAAGACATGCAGTTTCTTAAGGAGATGTGTGCTATTTCTTTAAATTCTCTTTTTAGTACCATGGAAAAGAAGCGTGTGTGTGTGCGTGCGTGCGTGTGTGTGTGTGCGTGTGTGTGTGTGCGTGTGTGTGCGTGTGTGCGTGCGTGTGTGCGTGCGTGTGTGTGCGCGTGTGTGTGTGCGTGTGTGTTTTGTACATAAAGGCGCAATCCCAATTAGTGTTGTGACGATGGACGATAGTATTGTGTATCAATGATACCTATGACGATTTTTAAAGACGATATTTAGCTCGTTTCGCATTAATGTTGACCAATTACTTGTTTTAATTTCATTATTGAATAAAATTAATAGCATTATTATTTTTAATCATCATCATTATTAATAAATGAACTAAAAATAATTGGACAGCTTCAGCTGTTCACATCAGCATCACTTGACGACACCTTCGGATAAAAATGAATTATTTCGATTGCTCTCTTGCGCTCTCTCTCTCTGTAATTAGTTTGCAATGTTGTGGCATTAAAATTATAGACTAAATAACAAAACTTCAACAAACAAATCTTTGTTAATTTAATTAACTAACAAGTTAAATAAAACAATTTTTAAAAATGGAAAAACTAAAGAACAAAAGGAAAGAACTCTGAAACTAGCTCTGGGATAAAAACGCGTTGCGGTCGTCCTTTATAACAGCACCCTGCAATATTCTTTCTTGCTTTTACAAAAAAAGTTTTAATCTTTTATATCCGTTAATAATACTCTGTTAAAATAGCTGGGTTAAACTACTTTTATTGGATGTATGGCCTGTTACAGTTCATTCAAATAGAAAAAATTAGATACACAATTAATGGCAAAACAGAGGATTTCTATACAGCTTGGCAACCATTTCTGTTGTATTTAAAAAAATAGCTTTATATATCCCATATTGCATATTTAACCCTGTCTGTATCTGACATCCCCCCCCTCTTGCTTTTGAATGATACAAACTTATCTAATAGTGTATTAAGAAAAGAAATTGTGTGATATTTTACATTTAACGGTAATGGCCTACTTGGGTGTCATTTGTTAATTTATTATTATTATGTATATGTATGTGTTTTTTTCTTGTTTTTTTTTTTTGGTTAGTTTGTTCTTTTTTGTTTTTGTTGTTTACTTTATTTCAATCTCAATATGGTTCAGAGAGTAAGGAATGTGTTTAATAACCACTCAGTATTTTATTTACACTGTGAAAGTAATGTGTTGTGGTTTTTCTTTGCCTCACCTGTAATGCCTCTCTGATTGAGAAATGTCAATAAAAAGAGTTAAAATAAAATAGCTGGGTTAAAAATACCCCAACATATAACCCAACTATAGGTTATTATAGGTTATTTTAATCCAATGCATTGGGTTATTTTGATTAAATGTTATTTTTCCATTCTGGTATTACTTTTGAAGTACTACTATTATTTTCGATTTATGGCGAATGTCGAATGTCTCTGCTGGGTCCTAAAGGCGAGAATGACAGCTGAATATCCCAAATATGTGTATTATTTTCTCCCCAAAAAACTGTAGACATGAACACGGTAGAGAAAGCGTTTTATCGGCTATGAAACGCGCGTTTGTAATATCATCAATAATTAGGAGAGCTGGTGAAACGAATAAAAAAAATATGACACCAGAGGTAATTTGATAAAAAAGAACTACAATATTATTATGTTCGAGCTTAAATAAACTTTACAACGCAGAAACAACATTACTTGCGCATATTAATACAGCTGTTTTGTGTCAGTTGAATCAGTTAACTGTTAAAATTCTAAATATTAACCTAACTGGTTGAGTTATTATTAAATAGCCTAATAAAGGTTAAAATAACCCAACAAAGCACCAAATATGTTAACTCAACCATTGGGTAAAATAAATAACTCAACTCTAAAAAAAGTGTATGCCATGTTCTCCTCGTGTTTGTGTGGGTTTCCTTCGGGTGTCCAGTTTCCTCCACAAGTCTAAAGACATGCGCTATAAGTGAATTAGGTAAGCTAAAATCGTCCGTAGTGTATGTGTGTGAATGAGAGTGTTTAAATGTTTCCCATTGATGGGCTGTAGCTGGAAGGACATCTGCTGTGTAGAACATATACTGGACAAATTGGCAGTTCATTCTGCTGTGGCGACCAGGACTAAGCCGAAAAATGAATAAATAATAAGAAGGATTTTATAACTTATTCATCATAATTATATAACAAACAAATTACAGGCATAGATGACTACAAAAGACCAGAGATAAAAGTGAAATAGTGGGGAGGAAGTTTCGACGAAGTCTAAAGGCTCCTACACACCGGGACACTTTTCGTTTGCGTTTATCGTCAGCGTTTTTCAAGACGTTTTTCCGGATTCAACCCCAAGTGATTTTCTTTGGCGTCGAGCAGAAGAGTATGCAAAATCGGTCCTTTATCTGACATTAGATGGCGCTACACAACTTTAAGCTTCTGACACCTGTTGTAACACAGAAGAAGAAGACAAAGTTGACACGCTTGTTGTTATGGATGGTTCAAGCAGCAGCTGCAGCTCTAGCGATGAAGAAATGATTATTGTTCATCAGAGCAATAAGCTGCTCCATGTTCATATCCCCTCTGGGCATCTTCAATGTGTACCCGCATTGACAGTTTTGAACTTGAGCACCTTCAAGTGCTGTTTACTGTAACTTCAGCAGCTCCGTGCACATGAACAAAAGTGCTAATCTGCGGTGTGTCAAAACAAAAAACTGAGCATGAGGCGTTTGTTTAAAAATGATTCTTTTGCGCCTGCCGTTTTGCATGTTGGTGTGCACGATCACATTGACGTCCTTTATTTAGTCACGTGGCGTTAAATGTTGACGGGAAACGTGAGCAAAGAACGTCTCGTTGTGCACGGGCCTTAACAGTATTCACATACAGAAATTAAAGGATCTAATGCAGTGGTTCTCAAACTTTTTTCATCAAGTACCACCTCAGAAAAAAATTGTCTCTCCAAGTACCACCAAAATGAGCAGTATTGAAATACAGTAGCGCAGTAGGCCCAGTAAAGCAGCTACAACTCTGCACAGTTAAAAAAAACGTTGCAGTTTACCTCAGAAATGTAGGCTATATGTCATATATGACATATTATATACATAATTTTTAATACATTTTTGAAATATATGTAGCATGTACATGACATATTTCATTTCTCCGCGTACCACTAGAAGGAAGCCTGCGTACCACTAGTGGTACACGTACCACAGTTTGAGAACCACTGATCTAATGTACAAAAAAACACTACATTGGCCCAAGGTATTCGGCGCGCCGAAAAAACGCTGGCCGCTGGCCTTAAGAAAGCCCTGCTTTGGCCTGATTAGGCCCCGGAAGTGACAGTGGAAACGGGCCCTGGCTCGTTCGCTTTAGGTGCGATAGTGAAAACGTGGCTAATGAGGCCCACCACTGGGCTGCGGCTCACCGGTTGAGAATCTCTGCTTTATCAGATAATATTTACCATTTAAAGTTGCGCCATCCAGTGGTCACAATTAGAACAGCAGCCTCTTTTATTGAAAAGTTGCAGCTCGTTTTATACTTTACAGAATCATCTCGTGGGCCGGATTAAACCTGTTTGCGGGCCGTACGTTTGACACCCCTGGTCTGGGGGGTCGAATCGAGATTGCGAACTTTTTTCGATTAATTGTGCAGCTCTAAGTCACAGGCCTTAAAAACACATGCAAATGCCATTGGCTTCATTATGATTAAACTTTGCGGTGACTGGTCAACTCTCAACTCAATATTGTGACTTTTGTTGATGCTCACATTGTGAAGCTGATGCTGAACCAATATATTGTGCAATGCTAATGTCTTTTTTTTTTTTTTTAAACACAGGGTCATCAGTCTTCAGGTGAAGACATGGAGATATCTGACGATGAGATGCCTGGCACGCCGATCGCCAGCGGGGACTGTGACAAAAACATTGTGGTCAACTCAGCATTGTCTCTAATACAGACCATCCCCATGCCTCCACCAGGGTTTCCCCCGCTGCCCCATGCGGCTGGTTTCCCCCTACCGCCGCACCACCTTCCACACCATTCAACCGTTTCCCACTTGCCTAGCCATCACCCGATGCTCCACCCACTGCACTCTTATGGCATGATGCATTTTTTACCTGTAGATCTGCTTAGCTCTTTACCACAGTTGCTCCAGATGCCCTTTCAGATGCAGACTCAAATGCTGAGTCGCATGGCACAGAGCCAGCATCCGTACGCTTACCCGTACCCTGCTCCCAGTGCCAATCCTGCCGCCATGCCATTTGGGGGTCCGTATCCACCATTGTCAGTGGTTAGCGCTCCTGCAGACACGCTCCATGGGCAACCATGGCCACTACCCAGCATGCCCCAATTTAACCCCGCTGTTCCCCCACCTGGCTACGAGCCCCAGAAGGAAGACCCGCACAAAGCCACCATAGATGGAGTGCTGATGGCTATCGTCAAAGAGCTGAAGGCCATCATGAAGAAAGATCTCAACCGCAAGATGGTGGAAGTGGTGGCCTTCAGGAAGTTTGATGAGTGGTGGGACAATCAGGAGCTTTCGGCAAAGGTAAGTGCTAAGGATGTCACTATACTCAATCGATGCGTCCCAAATCGCACCGTTAAACATTATTCTACGCCACTTTGTAGTATAGTAAAAGTATATGAAGTGTACCAAATATAAAGTGCTGGATCGGTTAAAACGTGAACGTGCCTTTCCCTTCAAACATTAGCGGAGGTCAGGGGATCATGGGATTGATCATAACACGAAGAACACTATCACTATGGGCAGATTTTCACAACAATACCACAGTATACCATGTGCTGTGTGTGTTCCTGTCATTTTTTTGACGATTGTAAGCACCATTTTGCAAACTCAGCCCTGTTTTAAATGTTACACGATACACGTTGAAGGATATGTAAATGCTTTTGGAAATGAGTCATAACAAATGCAGCAAATTTGGTTTTCAAGCGATTGAAGTCGTGCCCGGTCTAAAATCAGTGACAAGTTGATTTGTAGCTTTCAGAGGTATTGCGTCCCTTCATTTGTAGTGTTGGGATGTGCTGGAGTGAACACGAATGTTTTTATGAATTTCCATATGTAAATTTTTGCATTTGACATATTATAATACAGTCTGCGGCTAACACATCCATTAGGATTGTATGCAATAATGTTATTATTATAATAGCATCCTAAATATAAAACAAACACTATTTTCTAATGTTATAAAACAACAGTTGCTTATCTGGAGTGAATTTGAAGTATTTGAACTATTTTTAAATGTGAATTTTTTTTTTTTTTACATATTTTTAAAATCTAAAGTAGATATTAAAAATCCAGTTACTGCATGATTTAGATAAATAATCTTTTAGCTGTCAATAGGGTGAAGCAGTGGCGCAGTAGGTAGTGCTGTTGTCTCACAGCAAGAAGGTCGCTGGTTCGAGCCTCGGCTCAGTTGGCGTTTCTGTATGGAGTTTGCATGTTCTCCCTACGTTTGCGTGGGTTTCCTCCGGGTGCTTCGGTTTCTTCAGTCCAAAGACATGCAGTACAGGTAAATTGGGTAGGATAAATTGTTCGTAGTGTATGAGTGTGTGTGAATGTGTGTGTGGATGTTTCCCAGAGATGGGTTGCGGCTGGAAGGCCATTCGCTGCGTAAAAACTTGCTGGATAAGTTGGCAGTTCATTCTGCTGTGGCGACCCCGGATTAATAAAGTCGACAAGAAAATGAATGAATGAATAGCTGTCAATACTAAACTACTTAGTCTGTTCATTTTAGTGTATTAATATTTATCTTAAACCATTATATAATCTTATGATATTTTTAGATACACATTTATTAATTTTATTGTGTAGCCTGGATTAGGCATAGGGGCGGTATAAGATATAAGACGGTATGATAACCTTGGATAAAAATATCACGGTTTCATGGTTTGACAGTATTTTGATTACTGCTCCAAAATATATTCTTTTTGCGTGTCTGGGTAAAAAACTAAAACTTTTTTCCCATTGAACTTTATATATTTTATTTTTTAGAAACATTTAAAATATATTGGAGCAGTAAACATGTCATGATAAATAAAACCTCTTCATTAGTTTCTAAAACGCAGATTTCTTTACAATTTAAAAGGGCATTTTTAGATATCTTTTCTGCTGGAGATACTGTTGCCCTAAAAAAGCATAAATAGAAAATCCTACATACACTGTAGGAACATAGCAGAAACTTTTGGTGGTTTTAAAACCTTGATTATTTTTTTTTTTACCACGGTAAACCTTGAAAACGGTTATCATCCCATGCCTAGCTTGGATATTTTTTGGCGGTACAACGCTTATGATTAATATTTAATTGTATTTTGTATTCATTTAATTTGATGTCTAGTCTGTGGTGTTTATTGTTTGTCCATTCAGGACACTCTTAACAAAGAGATTACAAATCACAAGAGTTTTTCCTGATAACAGAAAAGAAAAAGATTTTATATTTTCATTTAGTGTGTAATTTATTATCATTTATGTATTCTATTGTAATAAACATGTATTCACCTTATTCTTCGACGACGAGCGGGTTTAGTCATTTGAATCTTTTTGGCTCGAGACTTCTGGTCTCATTCACTTCCATTTATTTTTAGACATTATAAACTGCTCGTTTCGCTGTTTGATGTTGCATACTTATTTTTCCTTATTATATCATTCTACTTGGTCTGTATAGTCATGCAAACATTTGTTTGTAGAGCAAGTAGTTTGACCGTTTTCTGCCGTTTATTATTCCTAGTCATTTCTCCCATAGGCGACTAAATCGGAAGTTCTAAAACAATCGCGAAAACAGGCGCACTTCCGCATTTTAGAATAAGGTCAATAAAAGGGTTATTTACAAACTAGGGGTGTCACTATACTGGAATTGAATACTAATCGATACTTAAATTTCAAAAACGTAATTTTCCCATCAACATTTGAGCTCATTCTTAATCAGAGCTAATTTGGAATTGTGTTCACATGCTCAACAGAAATGACTGTGATTGGCCGTGAAGGTCATCAGTTCACTGAACTTACCACTGTTTATGGAGTGTTACCACAGATACAGCGACACTGGTGCATTTGAAAGACTTGATTCATCAGATCGCTCAAATTTCAGCTTATAAACAAACCAGCTGATCAATGTGATTTTAAAATGCTCCAGTGTCCATGTATATGTAGTTGCACTCAGTCAACAGAGGTGACTTCGGTAAACTGAAGACTTTCACATTAGAGTTGTAAACCTAGACTGGTCTCACGGTTTAGTTCAGTAACTATTATCATGCCTTCGATTCGGTTCAATTCGATATCTCGGTGCATCACAGTGCATTAACAATGCTTTTTATACACAATTTTAGATTTTACTTCACAGCACAAGAATTCTTGTATTTAAAATGTATAATTCATTAATACATTTTCTACGTATTTGTAATACAATTATGCCCAAATAATACAGTTAGCTATATGACCTGTACCTTTAATTTTACCTGCTCAAAGAACCTGCTTACTCTTTTTGAATATATCAAGCAAAACTCGAGGAAATGCACAGAACAACATGAGCATTTAAAGCAAATAAACAAACGTAAATATTATCTCGCTTGCTTTTTGAGCATTGTCAAGCGAGTTGTTTAACTCTTATGATTGGTCACATGCTCAACAGAAAGGGCTGCGATTAAGGTCCAATGCTCTGGCGCTGTTCACTGATGAGTGACACATAAACAGCAGCGGTGATCACAGCTTATCCATGATAGACAAAGAAGAGAAACTCGTTCTGCAGACATGCTCATGTCTGGGTCCACAATCCACAAGTATTGCTGGAACTGCTGAGAGGAGAGGCAATGTGTGCTTGCCAAGTAGTTGGAGTGTTTTCATTACTTGTACTTGCCTCCCTCGCCATAGTAAACTACCACAATATAGCGTATATGAGATAAAAGTCAGTACATAATAATCGGCTATGATCTATCACTGAACCAGTACCGAATTGTCTGCATGGCGGTGCACCGGAAAAACAATTAATTTTGACACCCCTACTTCACGGCCAATCACAGTCATTGGTGTTGAGCATGTGAACACGATGGCAAATCATTGGTGTTTATGAACGCGCTCAAATTTTTCCGGGAAATGGACAATTTTTTAATTTCAGTATTGATTGGTATCATATCATGACAACCCTATTATAAACAGTTTTTGCCATGTAATAGCCATTGACGCTAATACGGCAATAAACTCCAAATTCTCCTGTTTAATCTTGTTGCAAAATAAATGTTAACTAATTCCAGAATTGAATGTTCTTGAAGAGTTAGTCCCATAGAAAACCACCACTTGCTAAGTTACAGAAGTGCTTAACTTGAAGGCATGTCATTATACAGGCAGAATTATCTAATGGTGTTATGGTGTTTTTGCACCTGCAGGCTACACTTACACCTGTGAAAACAGGTGAGGGCAAAGACGAGGAGAAAGAACGGGCCAAACCCAAAGAGACAATGTCCTCGCATTTACCCTGGAATAAGGGCGAGGGTCTGGGCTTTGAGGGAATGGGTCTCGGCATCGGCCTGCGTGGCATTCGATTACCGTCCTTTAAGGTATTAGAACACTACCTGGTGGTGTTGTTACTTTTTTTTAAGCATCATTATACCTGTAAGTTGTTCATTATTAATCGCTGCTCATTCGTTTGCAGGTTAAGAGGAAACAGCCCCCTGAACCGACATCCACCAGTGACAACAAAAGGGTCCGGCCATCCACACCTGTCGACGATGAGCTGGAGGATGAAGGTGCGTTCTTGATACTTACCAGGTTGATTTGTGAGGTTATTAGGGTAGCTTATTCCCACTTAAACACTCACAACACATTTAAAGCCACTATGTCATTTTCACCTCTAGAGGGTGTGTATTTAGTACAAAAATGGGAATTGGGGTCTTCATCATCCCACAGGACGCCTGCGGAAGTCATGTTGATAGATGAACTAAAGTTTTCAACGCTTAATATTATGGTAGCATGAAGCAGAGGAATGCTGGAAGCTGTCAAAGACAGGAAAGCAGTATATCTATTATTATACCACAGTCCAACACTTTCGGTTCTTCTGCTCATGGTCTCGTGGAGAAGAAGCAGTGCAGTTTTATAAGACTGAATAGACTTTAGGCTTCTGGTATGATGCTGCTCTGTGCAGTCTAATAAAACACACAACATAATAAGTCCTTGCTGCTCTTTCACTGTTTTTTATAAAACCAAAGCAGAAATTGAGGATGTGTGATGGCATTAGCATGAACACACAGCACATGCTCCATGTCACTAGTTAAAATAACTCATTTCTCTGGATTTTAATATTCTTCGAAACATTTGGGATTGAGTACAAATATCAGCTAAATATAACAAAAATATTTAAGAAGTGTCTTTTTTATATATATATTAAGTAACATTTTTTTTTCCAGAGTCAGAAAGAATGGGTCGCACGGACGGATCCAGAGTGGATCCAGCTGGTTCTTCTTCTAAACGAAGACCAGCCAGGCCTCTGGAGCTGGACAGCGAAGGTGAGGAGGAGGAGGAAACATCTGGTAAAGAGGAGTCGTCACTTTCAGATCATGAAGAAGAGCCAGTGGACGATGCTTCTGAAAGGTTGTCCTCTGGCAAGGTGAGCACCATCTACAGTTTGTGACTTGGGGAAGTAATAGTACAATTGCATGAGCTTACAAAGATTAAAGGATTTGTTCACTTCCATAATAAAAGTTTCTCTCATAATTTAGTCACCACCTTTTCATCCACAATGTTAATTTCTTTTTTTTTTTCACTTTTCATATCTGAACACCGCATCTTCCGTGGTACTCAGTGGTTTGAATATCAGCTTAAAGAGGCTCTAAACAATCCCAGCAGAAAATAATGGCCTTGGTTAAACAATCAGTAGTTTTCTTTATCATGCCAGAGATTGTGCTAGACCAGCTTTTGTAGTTAAAATGTGCATGTTTTTATTTATTTTTCAAAATTAGCAAAACTTTTCATTAGATAAGACTAGAATTCTTTAGACCATAGGTCTCAAACTCAATTCCTGAAGGGCCACAACTCTGCAGTTTTGCTCCAACCCCGATAAAACAGCCGATCTAACTGAGGTGTTTATGACTCTTTTGAACACCTCAATCTTTTAGATCAGCTGTGTTTGATAGGGTTAGAGAAAAACTGTGCAGAATTGAGGCCCTCCAGGAATTAAGTTCAGGACCTGTGATTTAGATCATTTTAAAGCTGCATTGAAACTGCAGATTGGAAGTTCAAACCACTGAACCACCTTAAAAGGTCATCACACTCCGGTGTCCTTTAAACTTTATTTTTGTCTATGATCATCAAATCTTAGTCAAGCGTAGTTATTATGCATTATATATGTATTATTTGTATTTGAACCAAATTTACAAAAGCAAACGTACCTTCTTAGGATTTGGAGGAAGAGGATGAAAAGAAGAGCGAATCGCACTCCAGCGAGAGTGAATCGTCTGACTCATCAGATGATGGTAATGATTTTAATGACTAGAGGCTGATGAATATTGTGCCCTTGTGTTCAGCTGTAATAACTTTGAGATAATAACCTTTACCATCTGCCTTCTTCAGAAGCTTCCAGCTCATCGTCCTCCAAATCTGGTTCTGATTCCTCAGGGAGCGAGAGCTCATCTGACTATGAATCAAGCTCAGAGGAGGAAGAGGAAGAGGAGGAAGAAGAAGAGCGAATAGTGGGAATGGATGATGAAGAGGATGTGGATGCACGAACCTCAACGTCTTCATCAACTACTTCTACTTCATCCTCTGATGAAGAGGAGGTTGTTGAGGTAAAAGCCCCCAGTACCCCCACAGGACCACCCCCAGAAGAGGAACCCAATGAGCTAGGCAGACTGGAGGCTGTAGATGAAGCAGAGATCGATCACAAACCTAGTATGGTGAGCTTAATCAAGACAAAAGTTGAGGAGGTGCGACCCCCTTCACCCAAAGGATTGCCAGGTCAGAGTCTTGATTGTTTTTTTTTTTCTTAGATTGATTTTCCTTTAGACACTTATTCTGTTTTAAGTCATGGAATTATGTGTTTGCATGAGTAAATTAGCACAAAATAGTGGCATGAATTATACATAATTTGCATCTACTATCTCAAATAACTCGAGCTGAAAATTTGTATGGGAGAAAACATCCCGCGAGTCAACCAGAAGGCATGCAGTCAAGGGCTGTTTACATGGCTGTTGTGCTGCTGAATACATTGTACTGCTCATAGTAAATGTGCACTCTTAAATTAATTAAATCTTAAATAAATTAAATCTTAAATAAAACTTGCCGAGATCATCGTCTGATGTTAAAAATTTGCCTCATGCATGACTTTCTGTTAAGACCTAGCCAAAGCTTCATCTGCTATTATAAACTAAACTTAGAAAATTAATCTAGAAAGAATAGTGATAATTCAAAAATCTATTAATAAAGTATTATTAATTAAAGTATTCATATAATTGCATGGTAAAAATGTTCTGTTTTTGTAGCCTGATGCAATTGTGTAATCATGTAAATGTAGTCTGAGAATCATGTGTTGACGTCAGATGGTAATTACTTCTCATCTCATTCCAGCTGACGAACTAGACGTTGATCTGGAGGTGAAAATTCCAGTGCCCAAAACTGAAGCCAGTCTGGAGGAAGTTGGTAACTTGCGTCCACCAACCCCAACAGGTTCGTTTGCAGATAGTGATCAGGACACCCGACCAAAGATCCCCACAGAAGACTTCCCTAGAACCCCTGGTCATGAAGGCCCAGTTCCCCTAGAATCAGAGACCACAGTCCCTCGATCTCTTCCTACACCCTCCATGCACCTTCCACTTCCTCCAAGTCACGTTCCTGATCCACAATCCCTTCTTCCACCCCCTGAAACTTTGCCGGATATGCCTGTGCGTGGGCGCTTGCCTACAGAAGAGGACATCCCGCGAACACCCGGTAGAGACCTCATGGATAGAGCTCGAGGTTTGGGCAAGTTGCAGAGCACTGATACGGTTCCTGTCACACCAGGTAGTGACACTCCTCTAACAGGTAACAGCTTGAGTTCGCCACATATTCTCGGCAGCCCTTTCTCTTACCCCGCTCAATCCCCTGTGCTCAGTGCTGGCATTCCTCGGACTCCAGGTCGAGACCTTACTTTTGCTCCAGCTTTCCCTGACTCTGCTGGTTTATCTGCAGGCCTTCCTATTCACAGGAAGGCCTCGTCTGAGATCTTGGAGGAGAAGCCTCTCTTTAAAGAGCCTCTACTCAGTGCCTCTCCCCAGGCCAGCCTACCTAATAATGCTGCTTCTTCCCCATTCCCTGGTCCTCCCCTTCCTACTGCTTCACTTCCGGAGCCTGCTTTGCCTCCCCAAGGCTCTCCTCCTGCTTCAATAGAGAATTCCTTTCCCGCTTCTCCAAAAGAACTTCCTGTTCCAATGATAGATGTTCCTGTGCCCTTAGATGATACTCCGTCAAAGAAGAAACTGGTACGGTCTAAGAATAAAAAAGGGATTCAACATTCTGAAGAGCCTCAAGTTACTTTAATAGAGGCCTCTTCACTTCCAGAGCTCCCAGTCAATAACCAATACCCAGACCTTCCTTCAGAATCCATCAAAGAAGAAGATGGTGAATCCGCAGTCTCTGAGAAAGAAGAAAGCCAAGTGCCGACGATCATACCCAAGGTTGAGGAGACGTCTTTTTATGTTGAGGAACCAATTCAGAAGACGCGGCGACAGAGACGGGGCTGGCAGGAGTTGTTGTTGTCTATGCACTCGCCTGTCGCTTCACCACGCCGTCCCAGCTTCATGCCCCGCTCTGACTTCGAGGAGATGACCATATTGTATGACATCTGGAATGATGGCATTGACGAGGAGGACATCCGATACCTTAAGATCACCTATGACAAAATGCTTCAGCAAGATAATGCCCATGACTGGCTCAACGACACCCTCTGGGTCCACCATCCTCATATCCTTTACTGCTATGATCTCTGTTGCAATATTTGCAAACAGTAGAGTTCTGCATCAATTCTGAGTTTTTAACAGCAGATTGCGCTGGATGTTTTACAAACAGACATACTCTGCTTGCTTCCAATTCCTTACAAATACCACTTAAACGTAAAATCTTCAGGTAGGGAGTTTAAGCAAGTTTGTTCATCGTGAGTTATGTTTACATTAATCTTATGCACAAGTGCTCTTCATTGGGAGCGTTTGAGTGTATGGCTTAAAACTAGCCTAGAGAGCCATATGCTGTTAAAAACTAGCATAGATCCCATCTGTTGTTAAAACTAGCTTAGATCGCATCTGCTGTTATAAACTACATCTGCTGTTAAAAACTAGCTTAGATCGCATCTGCTGTTATAAACTAGCCTAGAGCGTTATCTGCTGTATAAAACTAGCCTAGAGCACCATTTGCTGTTTAAAAACTAGCCTAGAGCACTATCTGCTGCTAAACACTAGCCTAGAGCACCATCTGCTGTTAAAAACTAGCCTAGAGCACCATCTGCTGCTTAACACTAATCTTATAATCGAATCAGAAGAGATTAGCGATGTTTTTTTTTTAAATGTCAGAATTGATTTCTCAGAAATATTTTTCACCACGGCTCTCTTAAATTAACATCTAGCTTTGTCAAAAGTATATTGCTGTGATTGGCTCCAGTGATCATCAAATTTTGCTCTTCACCAAGTGCTTACATGGACATGGCAGTGTTTGAAAGCCATGTCACATAGCTCGTATATCTGCTTATAGATGTATCCTCTGATAGATGTGGCTTTCAAATGTATCCGTGTAAGTTATAAGTGAAGAGCATGAAGAGAAGATCACTGGAGCCAATCAGCGATGTTAAAGAATTTGCACATCAGTGCTCAAATGTTAGCAGAAAAACAAAATTAAAAAAATGTTATACCGATCAGTACCAAAGTCGACACTTTTGACAATCCTACCTGACATCACATTGAGTTTTTCTGTTGGTCAACAAAATTAATTGTCACCGACTTAAACACACTTTGAGCAGAATGTTTATCTCTCATGCAAAATGAGAGTTCACATAGAAATAACTGGATATTGCCCTCAAAATTTGGTAAATGTGAGCACACCTTTATTATCATGCCCTTGAACTTTAAATTATGTGTATTATGGTCTCTGTTTTTGTGTGTGTTTAAATTCTATTCTATTAAACATCAGTGTATAATTTTTATTCAATGGGGTATATGCCGTAGCATGCTAATAGGACTTTTAATTTGCCAGTAACCTGGGTTAAGCGCTTCCGGCAAATTAAATGCAAATGCAAAATCCGGTGCGTTTAAGGTCTGTTTTCTTTAAAAATCAGCGATCTCCACTGACTGAGTGATATCCGATTTAAAGTGAGTCTCAGATTATACAAGAAGCACTACGTTAAATTACATTTCCCCCGCCATATCTTTATAATATAAGCATTTATTTTACCCCAGTATATTTAATGGAGCTTCTGCGTTAGCCTGCCGATTCTGACGGGCATGTGCGAGTAAACAGCTTTTTGTCTCGTTTTACGTTTGAGCAACCAAATAAATGCTACAGTTTATTTAACTAAATGTATTTTAATGACATTACAACATCGATGCTGTAAAAGGAACCGTATAAAATGGAAAAAAGTTCACAATAACAGGTCACCGGAAGTGTATCAGCATGGGAACAGCACTAGCTCGGCATATACCCTATTAAAAAATTAAAATGCAGACCTGCAGCTTCCTTTTTGTGCCACTAGAGGTATAAAATTTATGCTTTTAGTGGCACCAAACACCGTAGCAAAATGTAACTGCTATTGTTCTTGATGCTGACAATTGTTTCACATACCAATTGTACAGTGTTCATAATAATTTAGAAGATTGATGATCTTTAAGCGCAGTATAGATGTGCTGATTTTTATTTTAAGAAAGTAGTATTTCCTTGACTCCTTTGAACCTACCAACATGGGCAGTGCAACAGGGGTGAAGAAGAAGCGGAAAGAAGATGGTATACGTGATCATGTCACGGGCTGCGCCCGCAGCGAGGGTTACTACAAAATCGACAAGAAAGACAAAATGAAATACCTGAACAGCTCACGCTTGCAGTCTGAAGAGCCGGATGTGGACACTCAGGTAAGCTGATGGAGCTTGCTCATGATTAATACTTAATTCACCCAAAGATGAACATTTGATCACTTGCCCTGAAGTGGTTTCATACCTTTATGATTTTCCTTTTCTCGTTGAACACAAAAGAAGATATTTTGAATAATGTTGGAAGCCTGTAACCATTGACTTCAATAGTATAAAAAAACAAATGCTATTAAAGTCACTATTAGTTACAGGTTTCCAACATTTTTTAACTTTTTTAACTTATTTTGTGTTCAACAGGAAAAAGAAACTCAAACAGGTTTGTGAAAAGTGAATAATGAGTAAATGATGACAAGATTTTATGTTTTGGTTGAACTATCCCTTTAGGTTGCCTACTTAAAGTCCTTAAAAACACATCTGTTTAGCTGTGCCTTGACTAAATGAGCACTGTGCCATGTTCGACGAATTACACTAAAGCCTGTTTCACACCGCGAGCATGAGCGGAGCGTGTTTTTTTCAACGTCCATGTTAACAGATTAGAGCTTTCCTTCTGCACGCAGAAGCAGCGCACCAGTCTGTGCCAGCAGTGCTGCGATAGTTTATTGATAATCCCCGCTGAAGACGATAATGACCAAAGACACATTGAACGACAGTAAAAAAGTAGTAATTTTACTCAATAAATGCATCTATAATATCCACTGATTTATATGTAGTCTATCAAATGAACTTACGATTAAAAACAGCAACAAATATTTATTTGGGCCTGAACTACAAAACCAAATTTAAAAACATTTTTAGAATCAGTTTTGCTTAAGTTGCACTTTTAATTGATCATGTATGAATATCATTATAACTAGATTGTATTATAACTATAGGCCTACATCATTCTGACAATCAATAATAATAATAATTTCTCACATTTATATAGCACTTTTCTAGACACTCAAAGTGCTTTACACATTAGGGGGACTCTCCTTATCCACCACCAGTGTGCAGCATCCACCTGTATGACACGACGGCAGCCATATTGTGCCAGACCGCACACCACACACGCTGATTGGTGGAGAGGAGACACAGTGATGAAGCCAATTATGGTATGGGGAATGTTAGGGGGCCATGATGGACAGAGGCCAGTGGGCAGATTTGGCCAGGATGCCAGGGTTAAACCCCTACTCTTTTTCGAAGGACATCCTGGGACTTTTAACAACCACAGAGAGTCAGGACCTCGGTTTAACGTCTCATCCGAAAGACGGCGCTCACTGAGTAGTATAGAGTCCCCTTCACTATACTAGGGCATTAGGACCCACACAGATCACAGGTTGGGTGCCCCCTGCTGGTCTCACCAGCAACCTAGCTTTCCTATGTGGCCTCCCATCCAGGTACTGACCGGGTCCAGCCTTGCTTAGCTTCAGTGGGTGACCATGTGAGAGTTGCAGAGAGCTAGCTGCCGGATAAATCAAAATAAAAACGAAATGACATGAAATCACAGGCGATTGTCTTTTGATCGAGTGCACCTGAAAAGACATTTCTCATAGAGATTAAGAAGCATACAGTCCTCTAAGATCTATATAATTTGTAAAATAAAGACTTGCAGGTTAAGGAAACAGCATAGGAGGTAGTTGCTATGGGCTTTGGTGCGAATGAAAAGTAAAGAAAAGTTGTATTTATAGCTAGATAGGTAACTAGATAGAATAGACAGAGATAGATAGATCTGTGCAGCAGCTGCCGATGAGTTGCACGCTGCAGATGCAGTCTGTGTGAAAGGCAAACGTCTGCGTGCTGCTTGCGTTGTGAAATAGACGTAATTGTGCCTTCTCTTTTTTTTTTTGTTCTTTTTAAGCTTATTTTAACACTTTTTGAAATCTGTTTAAATTTTAAATTATTTGTTGTTTTTATTTCTTATACTTATTGTGTGATCATTTTATAATTTATTTAACCCTTGTCTACTGTTCAAACGAACTACTCTTTCGTTATGTTGGTGGCTGTATTTGCCCTATTGACTTTGATTATAAGGACATTTTTTGATTGCAAAGCCATGGCAGCATATACTCACGTATTCTTGATTGTTGGTGGTTATTCCTGTTGGGAGTTTCTACTGTTGATCATCAGTTGGCAGCACTTACACTTTTGATGTGCAAAAAGCTTTCTGGCATTTATATGAAGTTCTGTAAATTATATGGAGTAAAACAGCAGATGATAGCGTGTGTGCAGAAATACACTTACTGTGTTTACTATGTGAAGAGAGCTGAGCTGCTTATTTTAATTTCTCAGACATATCAAGGCAAGAGCTTAAAGGTCTCTCACACACAAACACACTATACTCTATATAGAAGGCAGAAAATACGCTTACAGATTCAAATAAAACAATTGACCTTCCCAACAGGATAAACCAGCAACAATCAAGAATACATGATTATATGCTGTCATGACTTTGCAATCAAAAAAAGTCATTATAATGGAAGTCAGTTGGGCTAAAACAGTCCCGAACATAACAAAAGGGAAGTCAATTTGCCCAGAGTTTATTGTTGAATTAAAAAAAAAAAATCAAAGCATTTTCCCAAAATATGTGTCAAAATAAGATTTTGTCACCAAAAATCATTCCATTTGCTGAAACACAGAGAACAGTGTGGCCAAACTAAGACTCAAAATCACACCAGAGAGGATGAAACCCTCTCCAACAGCACACAAGGGTTAATCTTGGTTTATGTAAAGTATTTTGGACTTACCTCTGTGTATGAAATGTGCTATATAAATAAATCTGCCTGGCTTTAGACTAATGTGTTTTCTCATAGGGAAAGAGTATACCAGCGCAGCCCCAAGTGTCCACCAGAGCAGGTTCAGAGCGGCGGTCCGAACAGCGGCGCTTGCTGTCGTCCTTCAGCTGTGACAGTGACCTCCTCAAGTTCAACCAGCTCAAGGTAAGACAAGCACAAATCAAACTATTTACTGTACTGTGCAAAAGTCACTAGTATTTTCACCAAAGGTTAAAGTGGGTTATTTCTAGAATTTTCTGTAGTATGTCAGTTTGAAATGTCAATTTACATTTACCAACATTATTTCTGTCATTAATTGTAATTATGCAGCATGAGATTGACAGGTGGATTGGTGCAGTGGCAGCATTAATGCGTTCGATGTACCGGTCTGTTGTGATAGAGAAGGAGCTGGCCGAAAGGCAAAGCTCTCAATTTACCGGTCAATCTACGTTCCTATTCTCACCTATGGTCATGAGCTTTGGGTCATGACTGAAAGGACAACATCTCTGATACAAGCGGCCGAAATGAGTGTCCTTCGCAGGGTGGCAGGGCTCAGAGTAGAGCCACTGCTCCTGAACATTGAGAGAAGTCAGCTGAGGTTACTCGAGCATCTGTTTCGGATGCCTCCTGGAAGCCTACCTAGGGAGGTGTTCCAGGCATGTCCCACCTGGAGGATACCTCAAGTAAGACACAGGACATGCTAGAGGGACTATGTCTCTCGGCTGGCCTGGGAACACCTCAGGATCCCCCCGGAGGAGTTGGATGAAGTGTCTGGGCAGAGGGAGGTCTGGGGTTCTGTCCGAAGACTGCTGCCCCCACGACCCAGCCCTGGAAAAGCAGTAGAAAATGAATGAATGAATGTATTTATGCAGTGAGATTAATGTCTGAGGGTAGGACTGTCACCTCACAGCAAGAAGGTTGCTGGTTCGAGTTCTGGCTCGATCAGTTAACATTTCTGTGTGGACTTCTCCTCGTATTGGCATGAGTTTCCTCCGGGTGCTCCAGTTTCCCCCGCAGTCCAAACACAAGCACTATAGACCGTTTCAATGTGGTCATGTCATTGGTCCATGAACATTTAATTTATAGGTTTTAATTTATTGTAGCCTAAGTTATTTATTAAAAATTGTGTATTTACTGAATTGGGCCTATATCCTAGAACGTTTCTGCAGTGTTATGAATGTGTCAAAGTTATAAATGTGTGTGTATATGTGTGTGTGTGTATATATATATATATATATATATATATATATATATATATATATATATATATATATTGTTATTCCTATTATTATTATTATTATTAGGTAAGATATTGTTTTGTATTTCTTAATAAATGGCCTACTATAAATTAAAACTATTACCGGTATGATTTATATAAAAGATTACAATTGTGTTTTTTGTAAGTGGTCTTATGTTTTAGGATATAATATGGCATATTCCTGATAATATTTGTCAAGGAAACATACAGTAGGCCTTATATGTGGGACGATATAAAACGAGTGCATGTTTTTGCCACAACTAATATTAGATTTTTAATTTATTTTTTTAAGTGTGTGTGTGTGTGTGTGTGTGTGTGTGTTAGTTAAACAGTTTGCACAAAGCTATGGGGATCATTATGGCGTCATTATTTATGTTTTACATTATAACTAATGTGGTTCACACAATGGATCTGTGACAGAGAAACTACAGTTTTGGGAAACACTTGTCACTACATCGTTCTTTTCCCAAATGATGCATCATACTATAATAGTTCAGCCACGAGTTTTGTTGTTGTTTGGGAAATGCACCCAGGTCTGCATTGTTAAAACTGGTTTTTAATTGACTTATCTGGTTAAATAAAGGTTATTATTAATAATCTCACTGTATATAATTACAATTAAATGGCATAGTAATGTTTGGAAAGTCAATTGATATTTCAAACTGACATGCTACAGAAGAATATAGAAATAACCCACTTTTATCTATTTATTTTTTGTGTGAAAATACTAGTGGTCTAAGATTTTTGCACAGTACTGTAAATTTCGCAAACATGTATGAGCCAAGGACACATCTGAGTCAAAATGTCTCCGCAGTTTCGTAAGAAGAAGATCCGCTTCTGTAGAAGTCACATTCACGACTGGGGATTGTTTGCCATGGAGCCTATTGCTGCTGATGAGATGGTTATTGAATACGTTGGCCAGAATATCCGACAGGTAAGCTTGAAGCTAACTAATATATCAGAATCTTCATTTTTGAGTGCCCGGTTTGTAACTGTGTCCTGTCCTGATTTGCAGGTTATTGCAGACATGCGAGAGAAGCGCTATGAGGACGAAGGCATCGGTAGCAGCTACATGTTTCGTGTGGATCACGACACCATTATAGACGCAACCAAATGTGGCAACTTCGCTCGATTCATCAATCACAGTTGCAATGTGAGTTTATCTGTATGTGATTTGCATAGGGGCGACACGATGGCTTCTAGCAGGAAAGTCGCTGGTTCAAGTCCTGGCTGAACTCCGGTTTCCCCTACAGTCTAAACACATGAGCTTTAGGGGAATTGGATTAACTAAATTGGCCGTAGTGTATGAGTGTTTGTGAATGACAGTGAATGGATGTTTCCCAGTATTGGGTTGCAGCTGCAAGGCCATACGCTTTGTAAAACATATGCCGGAATAGTTGACAGTTCATTTCGCTGTGGTGACCCCTGATGAATAAAGAAACTAAACTGAAGGAAAATTAATAAATGTTTTGCATAGGGGTGCCAACGATTTCGAATCAGGTCCATTTTAATAGTTTAACTGCCTACAAAAAATCAGCATCTGGAATCAGTCATGAAAAATCAAGATTGGTGCATTACTAAATATTAGACACACATCTGATGCTTGTATTTGCAGCAGCTCCACAACTTCACGCACTGGGTTAAAGTAGGCTTTACAGTCTTCTTTACTTCCATTGTTTCTGTTCAGCGAATAGAACTCAACCAACCCCGTGACGTCAGACACAGCGACATTCCAAGATGGCGGCGCCTTAGGTCTAAAAACCTATAGTAAAACATGCCGTTTTCTGCTAAATGCTTTCATTAATCGAGTTTGTTTAATATATTTTCATTAAAGTGCAATCCAGTGCACAAAATAAGGTAAACTTGACTGAGTGCTTCATTTCCCCTTTAAGGTTTTAGTTATGATACTCTCAAAATCTGCAGATTTTTACCAAAATTCTGCACAGAAATAACAAACAATGTCCGCAGATTCTGTCTGGCCCTAGTTATCAGTCTCACACCAATATTTTCCTTTTTCTGAAACTCTTGATAACGCCATTATCAAGTTCTTCTTAGGTTATTTTTATCAAATAGGATTGTAAAGAAATAATTAGTTGTACTCTCCCATTCACTGCGCTCAGATTTATACTTCTGCGTCAAGCGCATGCGTATGGTTCGGCGCAACTTTTTAGAGCGGTCACATAGCCCTTGCCGTGGCTGACGCTGACACTGAATCCCTCCTCTCAAAAAAATAGAGCAAGCTCTGTGATTGGTTAGCTTGGTAGTGGTGACAAGTGTGGGTGGCGCGGAGAGCTGCAAGCCTGACGGAGCGAGTGTTTACAAATGTGGAGTCCTATAAAGGAGCTCCAGATAGAAACTGTTGTTTTGTGTTTACCTTATGATTATAGTAGTTGCCAGTCCGGCAGTTCCCGAGTTTGAACTACTTGTACATTAAAGTAACGTTTCGAAAAAACAAAACACCCACTAAGAAACTCGACACAGAGGAACATATAAAGCTACTGCCAGCTAGCGTTTTGAAAATGTTATTGCAGAGCAACACACACACCACACAGAAGTATAAATGCACAACTATGTGCAAGGCAGGCGCCGTGCGTCACGCCGATCACTCGACGCAGAAGTATAACTCAGCCCTAAGTTTACACAACTATGACGACTTGCTAGCCAAATTCCCGGAATTGGGAACATGCATAACCCACACTGATCATGTCCTCCTTTCTGTTCTCCAGCCAAACTGTTATGCCAAGGTCATCACTGTGGAGTCGCAGAAAAAGATCGTCATCTACTCCCGGCAGCCAATCAATGTTAACGAGGAGATCACCTACGACTACAAGTTCCCCATCGAGGACGAGAAGATACCGTGCCTGTGTGGTGCTGAGAACTGCAGGGGAACGTTGAACTAACCCCAGCGGACCATAGGTGAGAACTTAAACACGCACTGCCCCACAACAAGCCCAGACGCCACGTCTTCTGGAGCGACAGAGGAACGGTGGATGAAACCAAACGCATCCACTGGATGTATCGTGCAGCTAAGCCTCTGGGACTTCTTCTTCTTTTTGTACTTTTCTCATGATTGTTTACGAATTACAGGTGCTCTTTCAAGCATAAGAAATGAGTTTTCTACCACTCTTCCATTGACCTCAATAGAAACGGATTTCTATTTTCCCCCAAATATGTATGGGCGCTAAGTTTGACTGCCCATTTGGCACAGTCTGTCTTCGAATCTCCTTTTCTTCCACGGTTTGCTTACGGCGAGACCTCCCGTCATCCTCTTGAACACTTTAAGCTGCTCAAAATGATTTCCACACGCACAACAATCTAAATTCATTCATTTCCTAGACGTTCCTAGAGTTCATTGTCAGAATTCAATGGTTAAGCATTCATCGTGACACTAACCAACGCTGGGGGGAATCGGATCAGTTGTCTTCAGTTTGCAGAACATTCAACAAAAGCACACACACCTGCGCCGGCCACAAAACAAATGAGTAGAGAAGGTCCACATCTCAGGCAAATTTACACAAAGCGAATAAACGCACCTACATTATTATTACAGCCAGAGCTCTGCGGCGTCAGTAAATCACTCATGACTTTTTTGTGTTTCCTTGTTTGTTTTAAGAAGCAAACGCAAATCAACACAAAAGCAACACACTACAGTTTAATCTTTCATCATCCGGGCTCATTTGAGTGTATCTGCTGCCCCCTAGCTTTTGTATAGTGTAACTGCAGAACGCTGCTCGACTGATTTCAGATTCCTGCTTAGTATTAACTCTGCGTTATCACATCGTTTCACTGAAGATTTTGTGTTGTTTCTTGCCTAAACATCTATAAATTCTTAAAGCAAGAAGCATTTTCTGGACAAGCAAAATATGTTGTGTTGTTTTGAGAAATAATATGACTGAATTAAGCAAGTTTCTTTGCGCAAAACAAGCTTAATAATGTGCAAATGTGGCAAGCTAAATAATCTTACGTCAAAATGAGGAACACGATTATTTTGCTTATCATGTTTTAACGCCAAGCCTCACTTCATTTTGATGTATTATGTCTTAAAACAAGACAATATGTTTTGCTTGTCAAGAAAATGCTTCTTAATTTTAACCCATTTTAGATATCTGGACTTGAAACAAGACACAAAACCCAAACAGTGAGTAGATAAACATGTAGAGATCCGATTGGCATCATGCATACATCCAGTCACTGCAGAGCTTGTCCATCATGGAGAGAATTTCACTAATATAATGCTGCTATTCTAACACAAATCTCCATCCTTTCACTTTACGATGGCTAAATCCCAATTAGCTTGGGTTTATTTAGTATTAGGCATTCTCTGCGAGCACCAAATGAAAAAAAGATGCTCGATTTGAAGTGTACCTGGAGTATTAGAAATGTCCGAAAATCAACAATACGGTGCCAAAAGATCGACTTCAGTCACAGCTCCATGGGTAAAGCTTTTTCCACTAGTCTTCTCCTGTTTGTGTATGTTTGTATGAATGACATAAGCTCACTGGTACTTCAGGCGGCCCTCTCGAGGTGCTCTTTGCTCAGTATTTACAGCCTCATTCGGCCAAATTTCCCTTTGAAAGCATTCGCTGTGCTTTTCTTTGTGATTCTCTTGGTCATGTTTATTAATGCACTAGAGGCTTGCAACAACCCATCAAGCCCAAACGGCACTCACAAAACTCACAAGCTATGAAACGTGTGCTTTTATAAGTAAATCACTCACAGGGTAAGGTCTCCCCCGATTTATGTTCTCCTTTTTCTTTTTAAATATGTTTATATTGTACAGGTTATGATGATGGTTTGTATAAAGGAATGAGGCTTTTTTTTATCTTGACGGGGAGTGATGATGATGACGATGCATCGTTCTGCTTTTACGAGCGACAGACGGAGTATTTAAAATGACAATTTTTCAGGGATCGTTGTACGAAAAAAAAAGGGGTTGAATAGCTAATTTAAAGAAATTGATGCATCTTGTACATAAACAGATTTGTACTTCCTTTTTGAAAGATTGTTTCTTGTAGAAACGTCTTTTTTTTTGGCCCATTTTCCTTTGGATTCTTATGTGTAAATACTTTAACTGTGAATATATAAATATAAATATATATTTTTGTTCCTGAGGATTTGCTACAGCGTCACAGCTCGGAAAGGTCTACGGGATGGCGAGTACAGAGAGCTGGTGGCAGTATTTTCAGCTTGTGTCAAGCTTTATTTTTTATTTTTTGGGTTGTAAATTCTATGAAAATCTGTTTGCAGTGTCAGAGGGGGGGAAAGCATTATCTTTCAGAAATGGCAAGGGGCATTAGGTGAAATTGGCCTTTATCCCCGGTCTATTTATTATACCACAAATGTATGGAAAAAAAATCATGGAAAAAATAAAGGATTTTTTTTTCAAATGCGTCGTTCCAGAGCTGATCTTTAAATCATCATGTTTTCAGTATTTGGAGTCCGTTCCTGTGTATGGAGTTTGCAGCAGTAGGAGGAGAGACTATAATGATGGATTAATGTGATTGTATTTTTCTTCTTCTTCCTCTGGTGTTTTATAAAGGTTTGTTAGACCAATGATAAGGCACTTTTCCGCCACCTAGTGATTTGGAGTGTGGAATGTGCAGAGTTTGGAAAGAAAATGACATATACACTCACTGGCCACTTTATTAGGTACACATTACTAGTACCAGGTTGGACCCTTTTTTCCTTTAGAACTGCTTAATCCTTCATGTCATAGATTCATCAAGGTACTGGAAATAATGCTCAGAGATTTTACTCCAAATTGACATGATAGCACTAGGCAATTGCTGCAGATTTGTCGGCTGCACATCCATGATGCCAATCTCCGGTTCCACCACATTCTAAAGGTGCTTTATTGGATTAAGGTATGGTGACTGTGGAGGCCATTTGGGTACAGTGAACTCATTGTCATGTTCAAGAAAGCAGTCTGAGATGATTCACGCTTCATCACATGGTGTGTTATCCTGCTGGAAGTAGACATCAGAAGATGTTACACTGTGGTCATAAAGGGATGGACATGGTCAGCAACAACAATACTCAGGTAAGCTCTTGAGTTCAAATTTACTTAAAGCTGCATTGATTTATATTTGCTGATGTTTGAATGCTTTTTTGCTAAGAGATTTAACGTTACCACTTAGTTTCTTTCAACACCTAATCTTTGAAGTTTATTAAGTGTTTAAAAGCTTTTATAAATAGATATTAATGTAAATAAAAGCTATAGGCACAGATCATGTTAATTTTTAACAATTAATCTTTTTAAATAATTCATTCTAGTAAAAAATGTTTATAGAAAAACGTATTTAGCATAGTAAAAAGAAGCTGAGGCAGTTGATACTATCATACTAAATATACGACGCCATCGGACATACGCACAAATTAGCATTTTATTTAAACTAATTATTTAGAGTTAAAACATTTAAAGTAAATATTATTAATCATTCTAACTGATTATGTTTTAAAAGCAACCAACGTTATTTATCCAGATAAATAAAACGTGCCTAAAATGAGCTTCTTTCCATCTCCCCTCCCCCGCGTGGTTGTTATGACTTGGTATCGTCCAGGTGAATAAATACGCAGCACGCGCTAATTGACCGTTCGTTTGTCAGTCGAAAGTCGTGACCAGCAGACAACAGATCTCCAGTCAAACGTCGACCGAAACACGACGATAAACCTTGTAAGTGTGCAATCCACACCTCAAACAAAGTCCTAAAATTGATTAATAAAGCCCTAATGGCATCAAATTGAGACTGTGTGGCGTTTTTACCTACTTAAACCTTAATTATACGGTAGAAAACGCAAGGGGTTAAGCATGTGTGGCGATTTGTTAACCGCATAAACCTTACATATTCAATATAAAACCAAATCAAATTAAAAAGTGATTAAATTGCGAGAATTAACTTTGTATTTATTACAGTAAAAATAGTCTAGTCGTCAGTATGAAAGAATGTTAATGTAGTTTTTTTTTTTCAAGAGCAGCACAACACATTACAATAAAAATACATGCCAGGGGGTAAGAATAAATAAAATACAAATATACAAGATATAAATATCTAATACCTAAATAGTCTTGGGTTGGACCCCCTTTTACCTTCAGAACTGCCTCAATCCTTCGTGGCATAGATTCAATATGTTTGTGGGTTTTGTGGTATTAGAATTTCATGCCTTTGCCCTGAAAAATAATATCTATCTATATATATATATGTACATGTACTCACTGGCCACTTTATTAGGTACACCTTACTACATTATAGAGTTCACAAATTCGTAAAGTGTGTAAGGCTTTCTTGTTTGGAGAGTCACAGACACTGGTAAAAAAAAAAAAAAACG
This sequence comes from Danio rerio, assembly GCF_052040795.2. Classification (NCBI taxonomy): domain Eukaryota; kingdom Metazoa; phylum Chordata; class Actinopteri; order Cypriniformes; family Danionidae; genus Danio; species Danio rerio. Next base: position 45,923,847 of record NC_141030.1, read on the forward strand.
CGAATTTCAGTCACCGATACTTAATGAGGTTTCTTATTAGTAAATTTACACTTATAAGTGTAAAATTTTGTTTATTAAATTTAGTATATTAAATAAAAACTTTTCTTTTTAAGTTTGGATAAACACTACAGTGCTCAGTGTATACAAGTACACCCTCACAAATCGATCTTTTAAATTCATATTTTTAAAAGGAAGCTCTACAATATTATATTAGTGCATATGCATTAGATTAGTCAGTACTGAAGCCAATCAAGAGAAGCAAAAAAATGTGAAAAATTTTTGTTGAAATTTTGTAGGTTTTAGTTTTTTTGCAATATTTTGCTTGAACTTAGTTGTATTGTCTTCCAATTTGGCGAAGCAGTGGCGCAGTAGGTGGTGCTGTTGCCTCACAGCAAGAAGGTCGCTGGTTCAAACTTTGGCTCAGTTGGTGTTTCTGTGTGGAGTTTGCATGTTCTCCCTGCCTTCGCGCGGGTTTCCTCCGGGTGCTCCGGTTTCCCCCACAGTCCAAAGACATGCGGTACAGGTGAATTGGGTAGGCTAAATTGTCCATAGTGTGTGAATGTGTGTGTAGATGTTTCCCAGGGATGGGTTGCAGCTGGAAGGGCATCCACTGCAAAAAAGCTTGCTGGATAAGTTGACGGTTCTTTCTGCTGTGGCGACCCCAGATTAATAAAGGGACTAAGCTGACAAGAAAATGAATGAATGAACATCTTTCAATTTCTAAAGATGTTTGGTTACTAAAATATAATTTGAATAAATATATCTGTTTATCAAACCTGTTTTGTTTCAATGCTCCTAAATACATTGCCTATATTCACTGCGAGATGGAGAAAAATATTCATTATCTAAATTGGCTTACTCAATTATGCACTGTAAGTGTAACATTAGGTGTGTGTGTGTGAGTGTGTGTGTGTGAATAGGAATACGCCTAATTAAAAAGGGATAGTTCACCCAAAATTGAACATTTTGTCATTTACTCATCCTCCGCTTTTTTTAAACAGTTTAAAATTAAGTTTTGCTCAGTCTATTTTTGTTGTTTCATTTTCATATTCATGTGTGAATTTTAACGATTAGTCTTGTTTCAGTGTTTAATAAAGAGTTGAAAATTACTTCAATATTATTCATCATAGTACTATTTTTTTTAAATAGTACTAATATTCTGTACTAATAACTTTTGTGTTGTATTTCTTGACCATTGCTTGTTTATAATTGAATAACTTTTTAATTTATTTGTATTATTAGTTGTGATATTGTGTGTGTGTATATATATAGTTTAAAGCATAATACCTAAAATTAATAATGATAAAATGTATTTGTCTAGCTACCATTTTACCAGAAAAATTGGAGTTGAATGTTATACGCTGTCAAAAATATCCATAAGTTAGCAAATTTCCATATTTTGTGTGGGTTTTTTTATTTATGCTGTTGAATTGTGGGATCTAGATCTTTCTTCTGACAACTTCTAACCTTAAAAAGTGACTTTTATGAACATTTTTATTAGATTAAAGTGATGTATTGTCTGGGTTGGTGTTGTTTATTACACTACAAAAACCTTATAATAAACCACCAGTACATTTTGTGTTATTTTACAGACTTATTTCAGACTACTAAAATGTCAATAAAAGCCACTTTGTTAAACTCAATTTTCAATGTTACAAGTCGACAGAGCAGAGATCAACATCCTATAATGCAATTCACAACCGTAAAAAAACCCTGAAACCACTTGTGAAATTGTGTGAAAACATTGTGTGAAATAATAATTGTTAATTAACAGATATTGTTTACAGCAGAGTTAAGCTTAAAAGTGATTGTAAAGTGTTGCCAGCTTCACTAAAGCACCATAATTTATTGGCAGGTAATCTTTAATGAGCTCCACTTCAGAATCTGAGGCTGAAATAGTGACTGCTTTGTTCTGTCAGAGAGCACCAGGGAATGACCTCACCGACTGGATTAGCAAACCTAGAAACCTCGAAAGAAACCAAAACAAGGGCTCTTTGTGCGATTGAGCAGCCTCCCAGTGTCAGTAACAGGACGTGGAGGGTTTGACCACTACAACAACCTGCTTGTGTGAGTGAACCAGTCAGAATAGACAAACACACACTGAAAACAATGTCATTTTATTTGACAAGACTTTATCATTTGTAAAAACGACACTTTGGACTTGAGTCAAACTACTGCTAGCTCTGCTACTGTATATACAGTTGAAGTCAGAATGATTCGCCCTCCTGTGAATTTTCTTTTACAAATATTTCCCAAATGATGTTTAACAGAGCGAAGATATTTTTACAGTATTTCTGATAATATTTTTTCTTCTATAGAAACTGTTTTATTTTGGCTAGAATAAAAGCAGCTTTAATTATTTTAAAAAGCATTTTAAGGTCAATATTTTTAGCCCCCTTAAGCAATATTTGTTTGGATAGTCTACAGAACAAACCACTGTTATACAATGACTTGTCTAATTACCGTAACTTAATCTTAATTAACCTAGTTGAACCTTTAAATGCCACTTAAAGCTGAATACTAGTGTCTTGAACAATATCTAGTCAAATATTATGGTGAAAAGAAATCGGTTGTTAAAAATAAGATCTTAACAAGGGATGCACGATATATCGGAGGCCATATAGTTTTCTGCCGATATATGCTATTTTTAGGATCATCGTTATCAGTCTGATGTCAAAATTAGGCAGATATCTTTAAGCCAATAAATTACGTAATTGTACAGAACTGCCTGCCTCGCGCATGCGTGTGTAGAACTTGTTCAGTCTTGTCCAGTGCACTAAAATGGAGCTCTCCAGCCTGATCTCATGAGAAAACATAAGTATTTTACGTTTTTCCAGTTTTGTGGCTAATTCGTACAAATTCGTACGAGTTTAGTCGTACGAAATTGTAAGATTTTAAAAAGGAGGCGTGGCACCTAACCCCACCCTCACATTATTCCTCAGCTCTCCTCACGTTATTTATTCCTTCAAAGTCAGTCCCTTCTTCCTGTGGTATTGCTGTGCGTTAATAACTCAGTAACCATGTTCCTTATCATTGTAGATATGTTTGATAGAGTGTCATTGTGTATTTTGGTTTAAATCGCCTCAGAAAAAAATATTATATATGTAAACATAATAGAAGTGATGCACACGTGCTAAACAACTTGGTGGGTTGTTTGTAATCCAATATGGTTGTTGTTGTTGTGTGTGTGTGTGTGTGTGTGTGTGTGTGTGTGTGTGTGTGTGTATATAATTTAAGAGTTATAAGATATTTACCAACAAATACAATATCAATAAAAAGAAAAAAAATGTACAGAATAATTAACATTACACCCCCCATGACATATGAAGCATAAACATATATTTAAAAAAAAAGACAATATTTACGTTTTTACAAAGTCTATGTCAAGAATATATAGGTTAGAGATGAAAATTTACAAACTTAAAATGCTAAAATACCAAGAGTCTTAAGATAGGTCCTCATGTGGTTTCAGCTCTTTTCTGTGAAGTTTTAAGACGTAATTGCTCCATTTAAATGACATAAAGCAGCTCATTCAACCATCTCTTATAACAGGGAGCCTTTGGAGATTTCCAATTAAGTAAGATCATCTTTTTAGCTGTAATCATGCCAACCATCAGGGCTTGCTGTTGGATTGATGGAAAGGTGTCCATTATATTAGAATTTCCAAAAATAGCCCAATTGTAATCAGGCTGGATTTTGGTTCCATAAGCACTGGAAAACAATTCAATGCTGCGTTTTCTAAATTAATATTATCTGTGTTATCTTTTCACTTGTATGGTGGCTCTGAACTGTCCTCTCAAAACGCATTTTCAGACATTACATATTTGTACTGTATGTACATCACGGTAATACCTTTTATTCAAGATAATTTGAGCTGGTTTCAGCTCTTTATTCTTTAATTTTCATTGTATTTGAAAGGCGCTATATAAGAATAAATTATTATTATTAATATAATTTTTATTTAAACTATTTATTTTACTTTTTGTTAATTAAATCTCATTTTGTTATTTAACCTATTATTTTTATGCAACAGTCAAATTGCATGCTAATTTGCTATGCGAAGAAAAGGAAATCATTTATTTTTGGCATGCTGATTTATGTGAAATCGTGAATATATCTATATAATCACCTTTCAAATTTGAAATTATTGCTTTGAGTAGACTATCATAAGAACAGTTCACACTTTCATGAAGTTTTAAAATAAAATCAGTTGTTTACTCTATAAAAATATAACATTTTTAAATATTTATCGGCTGATATATCGGTTATCGGCCTACAAATCTTGAGTTATCGATATCAGCCAAAAACAACTCATTATGGTGAATTCCTAATTAAAACTAATGTTGAAAAAAAAACCTTCATTCCATTAAACAGAAATTGAAGAAATGAATATACAGGAGGGCGAATAATTCTGACTTCAACTTTACATCGACTAGTTTGTCTCCTGAGGTAAGTTTGTATTTTTCACAGAATGATTATAACACTATCAGAGGTGCATGTACAGTATTACACCCTACCCCCCTCTCATCCCCTATTCTGCACTACTATTTATCATCTACAGTTATTTTTACTGTAACTTGTTGTTTAGTGTGATTTGTATTGTAAGGATATATTTACATGTTTGCACTGAGTATTAAGATGCTCTTAATCTCATCACACATGCATTAACCATTTCAATGTGGCGATATCATTGGCCAATAAACATTTCCAGCTTGTTATCAAACTATTTCATAACTGTAATAAGAGGCAATTCAATCATAACCTAATGTTAAAACAAATTTCTTAACATTATTTATCAATATGTGGCTCTTTTTGGATTCTCGGAAAGCTGTAGAAATTATAAATGTAGAACAGGAAATATGTCAGGACCATTGTTTTTGTTTACGTCCCTCAAAATGGTCTATATAAATATACATTGTATATATGTACAGTGACAATAAATGTAATCTGTTGTATTATTAGCTCCACTTGTAGCGTGAAATCTATACAGTGAGCTGAAATTCAGTCTTTCTTCTAGGTATCAGTTGAAATCCCTTTAAGATTCTTTCGTGTAGGACTAGGGAAAAGCCTTTTGTAATACCAGAATCATATTGAGTGTTTCTGGTACTAAGAGTTTTTTGCTTATTTCTCATGTAAGATGTAAATTCCATCCAACTGTACAGTCCACTGAAAACATTTTCATCTGTGTCAGAAATTAAATATGGCGCTACACTGATTACGGTCTATATGCAAAATGCTAAATATTTAATAACAGATATACAATTACAGACACGGAATTAAAACAGGCAAGAGAGGAAACTCCATTGGTGAGCAGCTTGGCATCTTTTGAGGCGTACACGGGGCGATTGTAGGTTGGGTGAATGTGTCTGTAGTTGTCATGCAGAAGAGCCTGGATTTCTGCTTCTTCCTCCGTGGAATAAATCCCGCTTACAAACTGCTCGAACTGACCAGAAAAAAAAACAAGCAAATCAATATACTTAAATTATTTCTTCACAAACATACCAAAAATCTGCACACAACATATTCTACATGACAGTATTCTTGCATAAAATGTAATATGCTGTTGTGATTTAATGTAATAAGTGGTAATATTAATTTTGCAGAAGATGCAGCACTCTGTAAGCATGCATTGTGTGTTTTTGTTTTACTAATCAGGGTTAAACACTATGGATTTTTTCTACTGGCCCAATCGGCCCAATTGTAAGACTTGGGATGTCTGAATATCATGTTTAACAACTATAGTGAGACGTAATCCTGCGGTACATCTTTGATAAACTGTCTGACGTGCACTGCTCACTGGAGCTCAGAGAAATGCATGGCAGTGCAAAAAAAAATTTCAGAGGTGTTTTGACAGTTCAGAGCCACCGTACAAGCGAAAAGCAAAATACTGATAATAATACTTTAGAAAATTTGTCATGGAGTCGTCCCATTTGGCGTTTTAGATTCTTTTTGAACACGATAAACATCACGTGGGCTCATTATAAATATGCAGATCAAACTAAATACAATCTTACATCAACAATACAAGGCAAGCAACGCGTTAATAATAGCAAATAATCGAATTATTTAACAAACAACCCAACAAGTTGTTTAGCACGTGTGCATTGCTGCTATTATGTTTACATATATAATACTTTTCTGAGGCGATTTAAACCAAAATACACTATATCGATACATATACACACAAATGACACTCTATCAAACATATCTACAATGATAAGGAATATGGTTACTGAGTTATTAACGCACAGCAATACCACACAAAGGACGGACTTTAAAAAAAATAAACAATGTGAGGAAAGCTCCGTTGTAGTGCACTGGACAAGTCTGAACAAGTTTGATCCATGTGCAAGGCAGGCAGTACTGTACAATTATGTAATCTATAAGCCTAATTTTGACATCGGATCAATATCGGCATTAAAAATAGCCTTTATCGGCCGATAACGATGTGGTCGCCAATTTATCGTGCATCCCTAGTAATAACGTAACGCAGCCCGGTTTACTGAAATCATATGACCTTGCCAATTTGATTCGTTCTCCGAAACACTGCATCAAAACAAAGGGTTTGTAAAGGTTTCAAAGCTTCATGAAGCAGTGGTTCGAAAGTAGCCATCACTTATTTTTTGCCGTATACTAGACTATGAGGGTGTGCTGCAAGCAGTTTGATCAACTTTAAGATGACTTACCTGAGCCCAGGAAATATACACAGGCACTTCATAAATGATCCACAAAACCACCTCTGAACAGGGTGGCGTTGTGAGGCTGCCGTGATAACGATAATACTGCGTCAGGTTGTTCTGGGGTAACAAGTTCATCAACGGGAATGGTTTGATCGACTTTGTTTGTCCTACAAGAACATTTAAATCCATGGATTAAACTTTCAAATATACTGGAATATACAAATATACTGCATTGACTGACCTTTGTAGGCAACATAAGAAAGTGCACTTGAGATGGACTGGAAGTTTTCATTGTGCAGATAAGTCACCTGCGGTAGAGTATTAAAGATGAGGGTGATTGATGCTGATGAAATAGAGATGAGATGCTCTTTCAGGTAGAGCTACGTCTTACGTCAACAAATACTCCAAGCACAGCAATGCCGGTTGGGTCTTCAAGTGCAGACGTCAAGTTTGGATGCGTGGATTTGATGTTCACTATGTGCATCTGCACACAAACAACATAAGCAAACACTGAAAATGTGTTCAGTCAGAATTATTCGCCGCCTTTTTGTATTTTTCAAATATTTCCCAAATGATGTTTAACAGATTCAGGAAATTTTCACAGTATTTCCCATAATATTTTTTCTTCTGGAGAAAGTCTTATTTGTTTTATTTTGACTAGAATAAAAGTAGTTTTTAACACCATATTAAGGTCAATATTATTAGCCCCCTTTAAGCAATATTTTTTCGATTTTCTACAGCAGGAGTCCTTAAACTTTTCAGCCCACCACCCTTAAAATAACAATCCCAGTAACTCGCAACCCCCAAATTCCTCTGAGGAGGTTATAAATATACAAATTTTGCGCGCACAACAATAGCCCCATTAAACACCAGCATATTAAAAACACAAAAAACAGTCTAACAACCATATCATTTTTTATAGTAATTTATTTATTAGTTTAAGTGTTAACCTTAGCTAAAGAGACTGGTGGACACAATGTTTTCAGCATAAGTCTATTCTTGGTTTAATTTTGGAGACCGCCACTCAGAGATCACTCTTAATGCTCAGTTGTGGCCTGTATTTCTTTATTTTAATGCCATAAAGGTGTCAAAGTTTTACCTTGTGCTATAAAATCAATCTGCTGAACCTGACGCTATTGCTGTGTTGTTAATCTAAAGTAAACACAAATCCTAGAAAACAAATTATTGAAAGGCTGATGGCTTTTCATTTGAATGTTGATGCTTTTTTATTATTAAAAACTACTATTTTATCTTTAGTAGGTTATGGATAAAATATGGGGATTCTAACAGTTTATTAGCCTAGTGGTTAGCGCGCCAACATATGGTGCAATAGCATGTCAGGGCGTTGCGAGTTCGAATCCCGGCTCGACGACATTTCCCTACCCTACTCCCTGTCTCTCTCTCCCACTTTGCTTCCTGTCTCAATACTGTCCTATCTAATAATAAAGGCCAAAAAAAACTTTTAGAAATCTATATATGATAATAATAATAATAAAAATAATAAAATTTATTTGTCTTTTGAAAATCACCAAGCGACTCCCTGTCATTGTCCCGACCCTCACTTGGGGAACCACTGGTCTACAGAACAAACCACTGTTATACAATGACTTAACTAATTAACTTTAACCTAATTAACCTAGTTAAACCTTTAAATGTCACTTTAAGCTGAATACTAGTGTCTTAAAGAATATCCAGTCAAACTTTATGTGCTGTCATCATGGCAAAGAAAAGAAATCAGGGTAACACTTTATAATAACTACACACTATAAATCATGTATTAAGCATTAGCAAATAGTGAATTTATTATCTGTTAAGCATTAACTCTACATTAATAAACGTTAGTAAGCGGTTTAAAACTGCAGCTACAAATGCTCTATTCTTGACTTATAAGCACCCATATAATGTGGTTAATAATTGTATTTTCATACTTAGTTAATGATTTATTTTTCATTACTAAATTAAGTATCTAATTATTTACAAACTGTTTGTATTTAAGAGTAGTTGAGGGTTTTTAGGATCATTCAGAATGAGTTAGTAAATGATTAATAAACTATTGAAATCAACATATATGTCTTATTATTCAGGCATATACTAATAGTTAACTAATATGTTAATAAATGCTTTATTAACTCAACTTCATGCAGTTTTGTGACCTAATCTAAAGTGAGGACTATTCATGCTTTATAAATCCCTTATAAATGACTATTAAAGGCTCAGAATCAAATGAACGATAATCTGTGCAATCTTTCTAAAAAGTAAAATTACTGTAAAGTTTAAACAATGCTGAATAACAGGAGTGTCAAAATATGACATCCAACTGGATAAAACAACAACAATATAATAATTTAACATTATAATAATGTTTAAACTCTACAGTGATTCTATTTGAGATCATGTTGCAAAGATTTATTTTTCATTTGAAGTACAGTTTCATTTGTGTATCTTCAAAGGAAGAGCAATGAATAATGTCTTCTTTTCCTGTTTAGAATTTAACTGAGCCTTTAATAGTCATTTATAAGGGATTTATAAAGCATGAGTAGTCCTCACTTTAGATTAGGTCACAAAACTGCATGAAGTTGAGTTAATAAAGCATTTATTAACATACATAGTAACCATTAATATATGCCTGAATAATAAGATATATAAATGTTGATTTCAATAGTTTATTAATCATTTGCTAACTCATTCTGAATGATCCTAAAAACCCTCAACTACTCTTAAATACAAACAGTTTGTAAATAATTAGATACTTAATTTAGTAATGAAAAATAAATCATTAACAGAGTATGAAAATACAATTATTAACCACATTATATGGGTGCTTATAAGTCAAGAATAGAGCATTTGTAGCTGCAGTTATAAACTGCTTACTAACGTTTATTAATGTAGAGTTAATGCTTAACAGATAATAAATTCACTATTTGCTAATGCTTAATACATGATTTATAGTGTGTAGTTGTTATAAAGTGTTACCGAAATCAGTTATTAGAAATTAGTTATTAAAACTATTATGTTAAAACAATGTGTTGAAAAATTCTCTTTATTAAACAGAAATTGGGGGAAACAATATATAGGGAGACTAATAATTCAGGAGGGCTAGTCATTCTGACTTCAACTGTATGTAACGGTTAGCTTACACTAGATATTGACCAAACGAAGGCACAAACCTCCATAGGAAACCTGAGGTGGTCGAGGGTGTGTTCAGACCCATTTGAGGAGACGCTTCCCCAGTGGAAATGCAGCTGGAAGGTGCGATAAGTTGCAGGAAGACCTCCGCCACTGACCTGCATACCGTCACCGACCTCCAGCACAACTGCACACCAGACACACAACTCCAATTAGAAACAGTGGAGACATGGATTATTCCAACTTCCTGAAGACACTTGAAGAAACAACTTTCTAAAAGTCAATGAATTGCATTATTGTGCACATTAATTTTCCTTGAGGGATATTTAAAGTTCTTGTGAAGTGCTTTGAACTGTGCATTTTTCATTTGATGTTTGACGTAATGGAGAGAGCATGGGGCATATAGTAGCCTGTCCCCTTTAAAAAACAGCCAATAGCGTTTAGTTTTTATCACAGCTCTGCCAGGGAAAGTGGTTGAGCTCAAGCACATCAAATGAAAAGCAAATGAGAAGAAGGGGGCGGGGCATGTCAGGAGAGCATTTGATTGGCCAGAAGATTAATAATAATAATAATGATAATAACATTATACAGATGCAGATTGTCATGAATAAACTAAAAAAATAAAAATAATAGAGAAAGCACAGGGAAACCGATTTAATTATATCATTATCAGTGCTTTATGGGAGTGCAATGTTATATCACTGAGGCTTTCTGATTTGTGGAATTATCTGTACAGCAGCTAATTTTTCAGGCACAAATTCTGCTATTTAACCCGTAATCATTGTCTTTCATATAGGAAAGTCAATGCTATGGAAGTCAATGGTTACCGGATTCCAACATTCTTCAAAATATCTTCTTTTGTGGTCAGTGGATGAAACGATGACAGAATTGTAAAACTCTTGCATTTAAATATTTGATATTTAGCAATTCACTTTAATTTTGTACACTCTAAAAAATATTGTTTAGACAAAACAAAAAAAATTAACGCAACAGTTTGCATTAATATATTTAAGTTACGACAACATCTGACAAAATGAGGTTTAGACAACAAACTTTATTGTTTGCCAAATCTTTTCCTCTTCAATCAGAGGCATTTTTACTTAGCGTAAACTCCATTTTTTTAAGTTGAGAACTCAAAAAAATAAGTTGTTTCAAATAGTTTTTTAAATTAAAATTGAAAACAAATCCAGTGTTTTGTGCGTAATTGCATGGTTTTAAGTTTAGAACCTAGAGTAGCTGTAATTGTTAAATTTTTTTAAGCAAATTTACTGTTCATGCTTGTATGAAATACATTTAACAACAGCATTTTTGTTTTTCAGTAATTTTTTTTTTTTATAAAACAGGTTTTTATTGTTTTACAAAACAAAAACATGTAGTGTTCCATATTATCAGTATAAAAACCAGCAAAAAACATCAGTGAAAAAATACAAAACAACTCCATTAGTGTGGAAAAATTGAGTTATCAACCCAATTTCTTTGGGTTGCTACAAGTTAAATATTGTTTAAAAGTAAGTGACATCTTTGTTAACTTTTAAATTAGCCGAATTTTTAAATTGATGTAATTTTCAATATTTTCCTGTTTTGAAAACTTAATAAAATTATTCTGGCAATTTAAAAGTTTTGATCTAATCAGCATTTTAGAATTTTTAAGCTACAATAATGTATTAAACTATGTAGTGGTAACAGACCTCTTGAGTTATTTTTTAGAGTGTAGATGTAATTATTTATGCATTCACAGTGCCTCATCGAAGCTGTTAAGGTCCACCTTTTAATGAAAATCTTTTATTTTTTGCTTTAAATCAAAATTTGGCTTATGGCTCATGGCCCCTCATTGAGTTTATTTACTTATTTAAATGTGTGTAAATATCTTTATTTATTCTGTTTTTATAATAATTTCAGTAATATCACTCAATAAAATTAAAATGCGTATAATATTCCTGTACTATGCAGATCGTAAATAGTTTTAGTAGATATATCATATAAGAAGGGATCTCATCAATACCTATATCTATAACAAACAAGTGGATCTAATTGGATTTGCACTGAAAACATTAAGAGGCGACACTGTGGCTCAGTGGTTAGCACTGTCGCCTCGCAGCAATAAGGTCGCTGGTTTGAGCCCTGAACTCAGTTGGCATTTCTGTGTGGAGTTTGCATGTTCTCACCGTGTTTGGTTTCCTCCGGGTGCTCAACAGTCCAAATACATGCGCTATAGAAGAATTGAATAAGCTGTAGTGTGTGAATGAGAGTGTATGGGTGTTTCCCAGTACTAGGTTGCAGATGGAAGGTCATCCGCTGCGTAAAACATATGTTGGATAAGTTGGCGGTTCATTCCGCTGTGGCCACCCCTGATGAATAAAGGGACCAAGCTGAAGGAACATGAATGAAAACAGTTTGTAGAGGAATATTTCAGTAGATATATCATATGAGAGACTTGCTTTGTTTACCAAACAACTGGACCTAATTGGATTTGCTTTATAAATATTAAATAAATGTCTTTAGTATCTATACTCAAAAACATTCTGCATATATCCACATATTTTGTATATAAAACTCTGTGCAGAAATAAAAAATAAACACCTGTAGATTCTGTCTGGCTCTGCTCATGGCTTACGATGTAATAAATGATGATAATTAAATTGAATAAAGACTTTTCTAAAACCCCAATGCAGAAAAAAACCCTATTCTAAACAAGACCTAATGTAGAGTTTCTGTACCCGAGTGTCCCTGGTTCGTCAGCCACCATTGACCTTTATGAGTCAGATTAAAGCCATGGAGCTGCAGAGAGTCCAGCGAGTGGTTCTTCATCAGATGATGGTCCAGGTTGATGGGCGAATGATGGCTGTCCAGAAGCGGATGACAGGAAGGATAACTGTCTCCCCATGCATATGGATCTGACAACAACATTATGGCCTTGTTTGAGCTCATCACAACAGAAATAGCATGTTTGAATAACGCATGATTGCTTTCGCTCATGAACTCACCACAGTGGTCCTCGTCATAACAAAAGTCTGAGGACAAATATTCAAATCAATATCAAATATTAATCACATTTAAATCAAAAACTAAAAGAACGGTTGGGTTGTTTTAACTCATTGTTGGGTCAGATATGGACAATCCCGAACGTTGGGTTAAAAAGTGTTTATATTGATATTTCATATTGAACTTGGAGTTTCATACCATTAATGAAACTAAATATGAATAATAAAAATGTCAACATTATTTAATTTTATTTGTCCATAAATGATACTATAAATATAAATCTAATAAAAATAATCATCATTTTTTAATTGATTATTGTTCATAAATGAGACTAAAATCCATAATTGAGACTAAATAAAAATAATGCAACATTTTTAATAGATTTTTGTCCATAGATGAGACAAAATTCCATAATTGAATCTAAATAAACTAATAAAATTGTCAACATTCTTTAATTGATTTCTTTGTCCATAAATGAGACTAATTTCATTAATAAAACCAAATAAAAATAATGCAAAACCAACATTTTTAATTGATTGTTTGTCCGTAATTGACACTAAATAAAACTAATAAAATATCAATATTCTTTTATTGATTATTGTTCATAAATGAGACTAATATACAATATACAAATATCAACATTCTTTGTGATTCTTTTTCCAAAAATTAGACTAAAATTCATTTATAAAACTAAATAAAAATAATACAAAGTCAACATTCTTTAATTTATTTTTGTCCATAAATGGGACTAAATAAAATATTAAATAGATTTCTTTGTCCATAAATGAAACTAAATTCCATAATTAAGATTAAATATAAAGAATAAAAATTTAACATGCTTTAATTGATTTCTTTTGCCCATAACTGAGACTAAATAAAACTAATAAAAATATTACTTGCTTTAATTGATTTCTTTGTGCGTAAATGAGACTAAATAAAAATAATAAAAATACTAACTTGCTTTGATTTCTTTTTCCATAAATGAGACTAATTTCATTAATAAAACTAAATAGAAATATTGCAAAATCAATATTTTGTATAGATTTTTTTGTCCCTTTTTTGACACTAAATAAAACTAATAAAACATCAATATTCTTTTATTGATTATTGTTTATAAATGAGACCAAATTCCACAAATTACATTAAATAAAAATAATACAAATATCAAAATTCTTTGTGATTCTTTTTCCAAAAAAATTACTAAAATTCATTTATAAAACTAAATAAAAATAATACATAGTCAACATTTTTAAAATTTATTTATTTATTTTTTGTCCATAGATGGGACTAAATAAAATATTAAATGGATTTCTTTGTCCATAAATAAAACTAAATTCCATAATTAAGATTAAATATAAAGAATAAAAAATCAACATGCTTTAATTGATTTTTGTCCATAAATGAGAATAAATTCCATAATTAAAACTTAATAAAATGTCCAAATAATTTAAATAATGATTTTTTGTCCATGTCATCAAACATAAAGACGGTTTGTACTTTATAAAAACAATATGCCAACATCAAATTAAAGATCAAATAATCCAAATATTGGTCTGTAGTTGAAGTTTCTGAACATCAAACACTCGAAAATGATCAAATTTAACCTTTATTTAGATGTTTTTTGTTTTATATTCTGCGCATGATTAGAACAGACTAGACATTATAATGGACAGAGATCATTTAAAAGAAAAATTTGCGATCAATTTTAACATTAATGTGTAAATGCCATCCTTCTCTACATTTTTATATGGTTCTTTAGCATTTTCAGTGGTTTTATTCGCATTTAATGCTATATTTGACATGGTTTCACTGAAATGTCAAACATTTTTTAATAAATGTGAATAAAACCACTGAGATTTGAGCTTCTGTGTCTGCAGCATAGTGCTGCCATGGCTCTCTTCAGTGTAGTGGATAGTGTTCAAATCAGAACAAGCTTGAACCCAGCAAATTGGGTGGAAAAGTGATGAATAAATGGAAAAATTGACCCAGCATTGAGTTAAAACAACCCAGCATTTTTTGTTTCAAAGTGTAAACAGTGAATCTGCCGTCACTCACCATCCTCAGTGCGTGCCAATAAAAGCACGGACATCATCAGCATCAGTATCATCATCACCATCAGTAAACAGGCTCCCGCCGCTCCTGGACTCCAAACAATCCAAAACGTAAAGAAGTGCTGCGTTTAAATAGAGATGGAGGTAGGATGTCAGGGTTTTTTTTTTCTTCCTATGACTGTGCTCATTTGAGCGTGTCGCTGCCGCTGCGCTCGTCCCCAGACTCACACAAATAACAGTTGTTGAACGAGGAACCGGAGAAATGAACACTGAGAGCATCTGCAATCAGGAGAAAGAGAGAGAGAGAGAGAGGATACAGACAGAATGACTTACAGAGATTAAATACAGTGGAGACATTCTAGATCAGTCGATCAATAATTAAAATGATTATTAAAACGTTTACATTTAGACGCTTTTGTCCAATGTGACACAATTGAGGAGGCATTCAGTAATTCAACAAGAAGAAGCAATACACACAACAAGTGCTGATTATACAAACAAACTGTTAGTGCTCAGAGAATTTAGTGCTACAATAAGGAGGGGAGGCTGTTTCTTTTATAATAGAGAGAAGAGTGTTTCTGCTGGTGGTTTGTCAAGCCCACTCACCTGTATGAGGCACACTTCATAAATGCACAATGTTTTATTTTATCATTTTTTCATTGTGAAAATGTACCCCGATTTCTGGAAAGCGCCAAATATGTCCCTGGAGGTACTTTTTTTTTTTTTTTTTGCAGTTTTTGTTTTCTTGAATCCACCAGAGGCCGCTGTGTACTCTTTTTCAGATGTCAAATTTCTCTTGTGAAAGCCATTCACGCCTGCTGTTCCCCCGTAAACCCACCAGAGGCCACTGTCAACTGACTGACCGATGGACTGACTCGCCCTCCTCCGTCCCTAAACCCAACCGACAGTGTTTTCAAAAGCAATCTAGAAAAAGAAAAGCCCTCTGCTGATTTTTAACACATTGTCAGATTTTACCACATTCTTACCTTGTTATTTACTTATTTATTTATTTTTTTGGCTTCTGTTTTTTTTCTTACCTGCTTTCTGGAACCGTTCTTCACCAGACTCAAACCCCATTGTTGTGGTTCACGTCTCAAATCCTGTGACGTACGCGGCGAGCCATTGGACAAACTGGTAACAGCGGAAAAGCAGTCCATACGGAGGTAAGAAAAAAAATGGTCTCCATTTATTAATTTTCCTTTGGCTTAGTCCCTTTACTCATCAGGGGTCACCACAGTGGAATGAACCACCAACTTATCCAACATATGTTTTACACAGCAGATGCCCTTCCAGCTACAACCCAGTACTGGGTAGCATCAATACACACTCATTCACTACAGCCAACTTAGTTTACTCAATTCACCTATATACTGTGGGGGAAACCGGAGCACCCGCATGAAACCCACACGAACACATGGGGAGAACATGCAAACTCCACACAGAAATGACAACTGACCCAGCCGACCTTCTTGCTGTGCGGCGACAGTGCTCACCACTGAGCCACCGCACTGCCCTAGTCTCCCTCATATGGTTTTAAACCATTGGGCTCTATTTTTTTTGGCCTTTTTTTAGATAGGACAGTATTTAGACAGAAAGCAAAGTTGGAGAGAGAGAGGGGGTAGGGTAGGGAAATGTCCTCGAGCTGCGATTCGATCTCGGGATGGGCTAAACACTAGGCTATTGCGCCGACACCATTGGGCTCTATTTTAACAATCTGAATCTCATGGTGCAAAAGCATTAAGGGTGTCCCAATCCACTTTTGCTATTTTAAGGATGGACAAAAATGCTCTGCACCCTGGCGCATGGTCTAACAGGGCTGTGTTTATTCTCTTAATGAGTTCTGGCTGTGTTTTGAGCATAACTTGCATTAAACCAATCAGAGTCTCATCTCACATTCCCTTTAAGAGTCCGTTGTGTCGCGCCATGGTGCATTTGCTGTTTACATGGCGGACTTCACTAGCGAGAAAAAAAAAAAAAAACAGTTAAACAGAGCATCTGCAGCGCGAGGATAAAGAACGAGCCTCCTCCATTCAGCCTCTTTACTTTCACTTTACTTTTACTCTTTACTCCTTTACTTTGGTGAAGTGAGGAAACGGTGGAAACTCACTCCACTGAAGACATCCATTAGTCTACATATTTAATTTTGTTTGTTTAGCGCAGAGATTTGCTTCAAAACTATTTTTAAATTCAGTTTTAATCTCCAGCAAAGGAATAAATGAACAGTAATAATGAAGTGTGGTATAAAAACTGAGCTATATCCAAACATGCGCTGTTCTTATGGTATATGGTAATGCAGTCGTCTCCAAAACCCCACAGAAAGACAAATCTAAACTTGTTTTTATTAAAACAAATATAAATATGAATATAATAAATAATACTGCTAATAATAATAACATTAAACTAATGCAAAGTGTCATGAATAAACTGAAAAAGCTCCCCGAGGTGAAGAAGGCATGGAGGCAGTGGTTTTTAGATTTATGTAGAAAATAATAATATTTGTAACAATTGAATCCTTTAATTGGGCGTTCGCGTGGGTTTCCTCTCGGTGTTGTTCTCTCACAAATCCAAAGACAATCGGTACAGGTAAATCGGATAAGCTAAATTGTCCATAGTATATGTGCGAATAAATGTGTATAGTTGTTTTCCAGTGATGGGTTGCAGCTGGAAGGGCAGCCGCTGCGTAAAACATATGCTGGATAAGTTGGCGGTTCATTCCGCTGTGGCCACCCCTGATCAATAAAGGGACCAAGCTGAAGGAAAATGGATGAATGCAGTTTGTAAAGTAATATTTTAGTAGATATGTCACATGGGTGACTTGCTTTGTTTACCAAACAAGTGGACCTTATTGGATTTGATTTATAAATATTAAATAAATTACCCCTGATTAATAAAGGGACTAAGCCGAAAAGAAAATTAATTAATAATTCTGTAATTGTTTTCATCTGTAAAGATATTTGCGCATGCTGTACATCCTGTGTGTATTAAGCAATGTGTAAGCGTTTAAGGCGCACATGCTCTCAATTGTGCGATCTATTTCAGTTTCTCAAAATAGTAACGCACCAACAATGCGCCTTAACACACCTCCTTTTAGACCGGCACACTCATGAGTCCACAAAGTAGCGCAAATGGATTTACTATTTAGTGAAGTTTTTAAACTAATTTCGAGAGGAGCACGTGATATAATTGACTGCAGCTGGCCACCTATCTACACTCATTAGTTAGCCAATCAGATCTATCCTAACTCACTATAAGTAGCCTATCTAGGTATTACTCCCTTATCTTCGTTTTCCGATGAAACCCCCTGTCCACCCCCTTTCTCCTCCTTATCTCCTTTACAAAAAAGGGGGAGCTCTCGAGAACCACCTGATCTCGTACTCCCCTCACATGCTCTATGGACCTGGCGGGAGCCCTGGGCTCAACTATCTCCGAGCTCAGGGTTCTCTCCCGGGACAGCATGCCAAACCTGCTTACAGTTGTCAAGCAATATCGAAGTGTGAACTCTTGAAAACAACATGGTGCAAAACTGGATAATTAGCGTTGCACTGGTCTAAAAAAAGCAACAAATCACGCCAAGCAAGTATTGCGCCGGGTGTATGATAGGGCCCATTATGTTCAAATCAAATCTTTAAATACAAATCTTTATGTACAAAAGAAGATATGTAGAAAATGTTGGCACCTATTGACTTCTATAGTCAATATCTTTCCTACTAAGGAAGTCAATGGGTGCAACCAGCATTCTTCAAAATATCTCCTTTTGTGTTTAACAGAAGAAACTCTTAACTGCCTTTAAATAGCCTGAACACTTGTCGTTGTATATACCATGCAGATCTTATGCAACACGTCACACATCTGTGCAACAGTGAATCCTTTATTTGTGAATGTCAGACCTCTGTCACCGATGTCTAATCTCTGTGGACCGGGACTCCCAGAGGGCCCGAGGATCGGCTTTTACATGGGGGTCATTGAGTGCGTCTTTACATCTGGGATCCCCCTTTTTGGCTCACGAGACATTTAAGAGCGATCGATTTCCAGGACGGACAGAAATGAATGAGCAGCCATTCAATCGTTCAAAAGAGTCATTCTGGATTAGAGTCGTCCCACGCTCAAGAGAATCAAATAACAGTTATGAGATCTTAAAGGGGAACTATTACGCAACAATCACTTTTATAGGGAGGTTAAACACAGTTGTGTGTCAGCAGTGTGTGAATATAAGCAGCTTCTAATGGTAAAAATGTATTAATTTTATAATTTATAATCACTCTTGATATAAACAGTCTGCAGAAACACTTTGATTGACATTCTCCCTTTGTACATGTCATCAGAGGTGGGAAAGCCCCGCCCACTAGTCACCGTCTCTCCCTCATTAGCATAGGACATTAATCTTGTTTTTGAATCTGCCACTATGCTGACACATAGGCATTTGTAGCTCCGCCCTCTTCTGAAAAGAGCACAATCTCATTTGCATTTAAAGCGACCGTCACCAAAATGCCACAATTAGGATCGAAACCTAAAAGGGTCAGTTTCAGAGAGTTGTAAAATAAAGTTATATGTTACATCTTGTGAAAAGGCACATAAAAGGTCCCCTTTAAAGAGATAGTTCACCTAAACAATCATCATTTACTCGTCCTCCAGTTGTTCAAAACCTACTTTAGTTTCTTTCTTCTGCTGAACACAAATGAAGATAATCTGAAGAATAAAAACGAATGAGAAAGAAAAAAAACAACAACCATTCACTTTCATAGTATTTAAAATATACTACACTAACTTATACATGTACACTCATCTGCTCACTTTATTAGGTACACCTTACTAGCACCAGGTTGGACCTATGTTTGCCTTCAGAACTGCCTTAATCCTTCATGGTGTAGATTCAACAAGCTACTGGAAATATTCCTCAGAGATTTTGTCCATATTGACATGATAGCATCAAGAAGTTGATGCAGATTTGTCGGCTGCACATCCATAATGTGAATCTCCCATTTCATCACATCCCAAATGTGCTGTATTGGATTGAGATCTGGTGACTGTGAAGGCCATTTAGGTACAGTGAACTCACTGTCATGTTCAAGAAACCAGTCTGAGATGATGCACACTTCATGAATTGGTATGTTATCCTGCTGGAAGTAGCCATCAGAAGATGTGGTCATAAAGAGATGGACATTGTCAGCAACAATACTCAGGTACGCTGTGGTGTTGACACGATGCTCAAATGCCCATCCGCCTCAAGGTTGGACGTGTTGTGTGTTCAGAGATGGTCTTCTGTAGACCTCGGTTGTAACGAGTGCTTATTTGAGTTACTGTTACCTTTCTATCAGCTGGAACCAGTCTGGCCATTCTCCTCTGACCTCTGGCATCATCAAGGCATTTGCGCCCACAGAACTGCCGCTCACTGGATATTTCCTATTTTTAAGATCATTCTCTGTAAACCCTAGAGATGGTTGTGCGTGAAAATCCCAGTAGATCAGCAGTTTCTGAAATACTCAGATCAGTATGGCACCAACAACCATGCCACATTCAAAGTCACTTAAATCCACTTTCTTCCCCATTCTGATGCTCAGTTTGAACTGCAGCAGATCGTCTTGACTATGTGCCTAAATGCAGTGAGTTGCTGCCATGTGATTGGCTGATTAGAAATTAACGTTAACAAGCAGTTGGACTGGTGTACCTAATAAAGTGGACTGTGTGTGTGTGTGTGTGTGTGTGTGTGTGTGTGTGTGTGTGTGTGTATAAATATAGCAAATTATTATATTGATTTGAACAATATTAATATGTTGCGCCAATTTTATAGTTGCCATGGCAATACAATAGCAATATAAACTAATGATCCAACACTCTAAAGATGCTGGGTTATTTTTAAATCCAATTTTGGTTGTAATGCAGCTAAACCAATTAATGGGTTAATTTTTTTAAATTCAATTTAAAAGACGGGTGACGCAGTGGCGCAGTAGGTAGTGCTGTCGCCTCACAGCAAGAAGGTCGCTGGTTCGAGCCTCTGCTCAGTTGGCGTTTCTGTATGGAGTTTGCATGTTCTCTCTGCATTTGTGTGGGTTTCCTCCGGGTGCTCCGGTTTCCCCACAGTCCAAAGACATGCGCTATAGGGGTATTGATGAACTAAATTGGTCGTAGTGTGTGTGTTTGAAAGAGAGTTTTTGGGTGTTTCCCAGTACTGGGTTGCGACTGGAAGGGCATCCACTGCGTAAAACATATAAGCTGGCGCTGTGCCAACCCCTGATGAATAAAGGGACTAAGCCAAAGGAAAATGAAAGAATAATAATGTTTTGTGCACTATGTTTTATAAATGTGTTGTCAAATGTCAGTTTAATAATTGCACCATTAGATACAATAACACATACAAAATTAAAAATAACACTTGCAGATCAGTAGGAGAAAACATTTGTTTTAATAAAAAATAAATTAAATAATGTTTAGTTTGCTAAATTAAACACGAAACAAACTCTCACAACTACGAAAGTCATGGCAAAGTGTTACTCTTATACCCTGCGACAAACATAATGATCATTTAACATAAAAAATAATAATAATAAAAAATGATTTCACTTACCTTTCCGACAAAAGAGACCCAAACACGACTGTGCTTCATTTGTACAATTTATTTGGCATTTGATTAGATGTACATCTACTTCAGAATAAAGAAAAACAAAAGCCCTCTGACGAAAAAAGCAGTACATGACATTAAAAAAAAAATAACAATCAAGAATCGACAAATTCACCAACTGCTGCACTCTACAGAAAACAATTCATGATGCTTTTTATTTTCTCCTCGTTGCACCATAAAGTCTATCTAGAATTGTCTACTTTTTTCATTGCTATTATAATTATTAAATAAAACAAACGTCTGCAAATGAGAGCTGGGAAGAGGATTGGGATGTACCGGTGTATCAAAGCTCAGTCTGTAAGCATAGCAGAAATGAAGTAACATCAGCAGAAGAGAAGAGAGTCCTCTCTGCATGCTCAAAAAGGGTAAAACATGCAACCACACATCTGCAAAACATTCATGCCAACTTTTACAGTTCACACACACACACACACACACATACACACAAAAATAACGCAAACAGACGTTCACAGGATTGTCTGTGCCGATGAAACCCTGGAATTAAATGTAAAAACAAAGACTGTACAGTGAAAGAACATTGACCTGGATGATGGAAAACCTCCGGCTGATTATTTCGGTGCTGGTGATGGAAACTGGGATCTGTTTCGTTTTTTTTTTTACTCGTCTTTGCATTATTTTTTTTTAAGCACAACACTTACACTTGAGGCTTATGTTGTGCCAAAACATCCTTTGTATGAAATGCCTGATTGTCATTTGTTTTGGGCTTTTTGTTGCATTTCCATTTAGGAAAAAGAAGTGTGCATATGCTACAAAAGTCTGAATAATAACAACAACGTCCATAAAAGAGTGTTCATTTCAGCGACCTTGAGTTCATAACTTATTTTTCCATTTGGACAGCTTATTTCAAGTGAGTGAAATATATGTTTAATGGAAAATCTTAGTCTGTGAATTGAAAATTGACTAAAACTAAAGAAAAACAAAGCATCTTGCTTTTACGTACATTTATGCACTTGCGTGTGCAAATACACGCTCCCATTTAGTTTGCATCAAGTAACAAACGCTTTACTTGTTAGTGATTTACATCAAAAAGACATTTGACTTGTTCTAGGTGCGAACAACTCACACACAGAACGTACACCTCATTATTCCAAACACACAAATCCAAAAATCAGGAGCTCAACATGAAGTATTAATTACAAACAGCGTGATTTGCTTGAGCACACTGTTTGAGATCAGTCTGACAGACAAAATTTAGCTTTGTGAAACGTTTACATTCAACAAACACACACACACACACACAAATGTATAGTACTGGTGGAGTTTTTGGATGAATCTTTTTTCAATTTATAAAATCATTACCAGAATGAAAATAATTCACTATGACTACCAGAATGGAAACAATTACTGTAATGCAAAAAAAAAAAAAAAACGAAAAAAAATGTCATTACTGTAATGCTAAAAAAAAAATCACTATGAGAATGAAAACAATAATTCTTTACTGTAATGCTGAAAAAAAAACTACCAAAATAAAAATATTTCATTGAAAAAAAGTCATTACCGTAATGAAAAAACACTACTGTATGAAAAAATAAGTCATTACTGTAATGAAAACAACAGTACCAGAATGAAAACAATAAGTCATTACCGTAATGAAAAAACTAAAAAAACTACCAAAAAGAAAACGATAAGTTATTACGGTAATGAAAAAAACACTACTAGAATGAAAACAATAAGTTATTACGGTAATAAAAAACACTACCAGAATGAAAACTTCCGTAATGAAAAAAAAAAACACTACCAGAATGAGTCATTACAGTAATACAGTTTGATTAGCTGGTTCAGGTGTGTTTGATTAGGGTTGGAGCTAAATTTTCCAGGACACTGGCCCTACAGGACCTAGTGTGGACACCCCTGCCGTAATAAAAAACACTACCAAATTGAAAACAATAAGACATTACCTTAATGAAAGAAACTACCAGAAAGTTGACAATGAGTCATTACAGTAATTTAAAACAAAACACTATCAGAATGAGAAAAAGTCATTACCGTAATGAAAAAAACCACTACCAGAATGAGAAAAAGTCATTACAGTAATGAAAAAACACTACCAAAAACATGACAATAAGTCATTACTGTAATAAAAAAACACTACCAGAATGAAAAGTCATTACCGTAATGAAAAAAAAACACTACCAGAATGACTCATTTTCATAAAGAAAAAAAACACTACCAGAATGAGAAAAAGTCATTACCGTAATGAAAAAAAAACACTACCAGAATGAGAAAAAGTCATTACCGTAATGAAAAAAAAACACTACCAGAATGACTCATTTTCATAAAGAAAAAAAAACACTACCAGAATGAAAAGTCATTACCGTAATGAAAAAAAAACACTACCAGAATGACTCATTTTCATAAAGAAAAAAAACACTACCAGAATGAGAAGTCATTACCGTAATGAAAAAAAAACACTACCAGAATGACTCATTTTCATAAAGAAAAAAACACTACCAGAATGAGAAAAAGTCATTACCGTAATGAAAAAAAAACTACCAGAAAGTAACAATAAATCATTACAGTAATGAAAAAACACTACCAGAATGAGAAAAAGTCATTACCGTAATGGAAAAAAACACTACCAGAATTAGAAAGTCATAACCATAATGAAAAAAACACTACCAGAATGAGAAAAAGTCCTTACCGTAAATGAAAAAAACATTACCAGAAAGATGACAATAAGTCATTACCATAATGGAAAAAAATACTAATTTCCTCAAAAAAAAAAAAACTCCACCAGAAAGATGACAAAGTCATTACCGTAATACTAAAAAACTCTACCAGAATAAAAATATTTCATTACTGTAAAAAGAAACACTACCAGAATGAAATCAATCAGTCATTACTGTAATGCTTAAAAATAAAATAAATCCTGACATTTATTAAACGTATTGAAAATCAACCTCGCTTTAAAAAAATGGAAAAAAAAAACATTGTTAAATTGAATACAAAATAACAAATATCAGCAGCACACATGACTGCAAAAGTACAGTATAATAACATATAACATTGTTTCTTTTAGCATTACGGTAATGAAAATGTAGTTTCTTTGAAACACCATGTGCCATTAAAAAAACCCCATTATCATCACAAGAATGAAAAAAGTAACTCACTACAGTAATACACAAAGCCATAAAATTATGTTTAAAGAGACAGTTCAACCCCCAAAAATGAAATTTCCTCATATTTACTCATGTGGTTCTAAACGTATAAGAATTTCTTTCTTCTGTAAAGAACACAAAAGATAAATAAGAGCAGCCACTGACATCCATAGTAAGAACAAAACAAATACTATGAAAGTCAATGGCTGATCTCCCCCAATATTCATCCATTCAGTCATTTTCCTTCAGCTTAGTCTCTATTTCAGAGGTCGCCAAAGCAGAATGAAATGTCAACTATCCCAGAATATGTTTTACACAGCGGATGCCCTTCCAGCCGCAACCCAGTACTGGGAAACATCCATTCACTCTCATTCACACACACTACGGCTAATTTTGTTAACTCAATTCCCCTATAGTTAATGTGTTTGGAGTGGGGGAAACCCGGAGGAAACCCACACCAACACAAGGAGAACATGCAAACTCCACACAGAAATGCCAGCTGGGCCCCCCTTTTCCCAACATTCCTCAGTTTTTTTTCTTTTGTGTTAAACAGGAGAATGAAACTCAAACAGGTTTGAAACGAGTTGGATGAGTAAATAATGACAGAATATTCATTTGTAGTGAAATTATCCACATTTGTAACATTTTTTCCAGCATTACTGTAAAGAAAAAGGGACTTCCTTTAGAATATGTGGCCCATTAAAGCCAAGTAAACATAATTTGGGCTTATTTGAGTAGGTAACATCACTTTTTGTTTCTGCTTTGGGTGGAAATGAGTAATTTCTTGGCCCTTTTAATAAGATTCATCCTTTTAGATGCCAAACTGATCGATGAAATGAAAAGTTAACAAAACGAATAGTGTATTGATGGAAATCTTCTCCACAAACATCATCATCACGTCACAGCAGGGTGTTTAAAAGTATCCCAAAACCGACTCGTACCTCAATGTAAAATATTATTATATATTTTTTTAGAGCTTTAGAGTTTGTGTTACTGACCTGACAGACAAAATAAACAAGAAGTCAAGCAGACGTCACAGAATTGCAGATTAAGAACACAGTTTTGCTCAAACCCAAACAGATCCTTCATAAAAACGCATCATCAGAAGGGTCTGTTTGGAGCGCTCAAGAAAAAATAACATTGCTTGTTTTGTGCCAGAAAGAGTCAGTGTGCAGGACAGGACTCCAGTGACGGGACGTCCACTCGTTTCCTTACCAAACAAACGTCTTTGCCAGTGCAAAATCACTCGTCCTCAAGACTCAACCAATGGCCGACGGAAGTATTTACACGTGAAAAAGCGCGGAGTAAAAACCCCCAGTGCACGTCTTCTGTTGTGAAGTCTGGTTTTTGGGTTTAGACCACGGTGCTGAGCGAGGGTGCGTCCGCGCTGGAGCTCTGCGTGATGCTGGCCTCGGAGCCGCTCGGTGTGTCCGGAGAGACGAGCATTGTGCTGCTGTCGATGGAGTCCTCGCGCTCCTCCAGTGGTGGCGGGACGGCCAGCGGCGGCGCAGGGAAATCTCTCTGCAGAGAGTCTGAGGTGCTGCCCATGTGGCCGGACGACAGAGGAACACCTGCCCGACCTGCGCAGACCAGAGAACATGCTATTGATTTTATACAGGGTATTACAAGGTCAATATTTAAAATCTAAAACCGTTCAATATCAAATTTTCATGATTGCAGGCTAAGCACACAGCAAAAATAACAAAGGAGTGGCTTCACAACAACTTTGTGACTGTTCTTGAACGGCCCAGCCAGAGCCCTGACTTAAACCCAATTGAACATCTCTGGAGAGACCTAAAAATGTCTCTCCACAAACATTTACCATCCAACCTGACAGAACAAAGAGTGGCTTCACAACACGTCAGTGTATTGTTCTGGATTGGCCCAGCCAGAGCCCTGACTTAAACCCAAATGAGCACCTCTGGAGAGACCTAAAAACGGCTGTCTACATATGGTTACCATCTGACCTGGCAGAATAAGGAGTGGCTTCACAACAATTCCGTGGATTGTTCTTGAATGGCCCAGTCAGAGCCCTGACTTAAACCCAATTGAGCATCTGGAGAGAGACCTTAAAATGGCTTTTCACAAACGTTTGCCATCCAACCTGATCGTTGATTTTAAAGAAACTAGATCTTAAACAAGCGAGTTTATAATGATATGACAGTTAACCAAAAGCACCTGAGTAGGCTGATTACAAATGAAAAGTCTCTGTGCATATATCCTCGTACGTCTGGTTTATTGTGAATCTGCACCTAGAGGTGGAAATTACATACTGTGCATTTAAAGGGCCATGAAAGCCCCTTGTTTCAGCAGGGTCTTTTCACACCTCTCCTTTGGAAAAAGTCAGGAAAGTGGGCGTGGCCAGCTCTGTTTAGGGGGGAGTGTCGGAGGAACTAAAGAGGGATGGTGTGGGAGTGTCTATTTGGGCACCTGCTGAGATCCAGAGTCAAAACACACACAGACGCGCACGCACGCACGCACACAGACAGGGGAGAAAGTGACTGTTTAATTTGACATCAGTAATCGTATTGTTTGCCAAATTATTAAATGGTGGACTTTAACTGCAGTTTGGCTCTTTCATTCAGGGAATTCATTCGTGCCCCTCGCGACAAACAAGATATTTGATTTGATGAGCTGCTCTAAGCGTGTATTTTTCATGCAATGTTTGATACCGCACGGCGAATGAGAGAAAAAAAACTCTGCATTTCCCGGAAACTTAGATGCACACGGCAGGTAGTGTCAGAAAGCTGTGTGTGTTATTCTGGTCACAAAATGCGGTGAAAAAATCCTACACGACAGTAATAGTTTGGTTGCGGTGCTAACATATTTACACTTGGTGTAATAGTTAGCTCGATACAAACTAACATTGTCATCTGAATAAACAAAGAGCACTGATCGCTCACTTACCAAATCTGCAAAGACAATACAATCAACACCCACAAGAGTCTTTATTAGGAGGAGACGAGCAGCAAATCCAGATCTCACCATTTGCAGATGACAAAAGCTCTCGGGTAAACAATGTTCCTTAGACACATACTGTTTTCGTGCATCACTTGCACTGTAATCCACACGTGACTCCAGCTGCGCTCTCATAGAGAGAAAATGAAAACAAAACCTTCACAGCAGCAAATTATAATAGCAACACTTCACGCTTGTTTTGCCAACACAACAAGGCATCTCTCTGCTGTCTGAACACTGTGACATTAATGAATATTAATGAAGTTGCACAATAGAGCTTGCCAATTGGTTTGAACCAAGACTTACTCATGCATTAATGCATCACACTCGGAGACTTAATACGGTACTCTCAGGTACAGACGTCCAGTCTAAATGCTGGAACACACGCTAAGATCTCATGGCCGTGACGCAGCTTAGAAAATTTGTTTCAAACCGGAAGTACGAATTTACTCGAAATAACGCAAAAACAACCAATTTACACTTTTTAGTGAAATATAGGTGTCCTAATAGTGTTTTTAGCAGTGTGAGACACATATACGACTGTTAACAGCTCAAAACATGTGCTCTGGTGTTTCGTGACCCTTTAAAATTCATTAAAAACAGGCTGGGAAACGATGAATTGGCATGTTTGTAGAGGCGTACCGAGATCCATGTAGAGGATGCTGTCGGGGTTGATGGAGGCCTCGTATGGAGGCGGTGGGTCGTCGGGGTGGTGGATGTCTGGGTATTTGTAAGCAGCGTATGGTGGTGGAGGCTCCTGGAAGTGAAACGCTCCTCCTTCTCCATCATCCGAGAGATGCAGAGGCGTCAGGCCCGTCCCGAATGCATCCGGTCTGTAGTCGAAGCCGGGCACCCGCCGACCCAGATTAAAATGATGCACTGCGGGTCAGAAACACATCATTTACACACGTGCTTTAACACAGGTCTGCTTACAGGATCTGAAGAGAGAGTTGAGCCTGCTGTGATCGATTTACACATCAGTGATGTTAGTTTTAGCATATGAAAAACACATGACTTGTTAAATTGGAGGTTTATCAGAGGTGGGGAAAACATTTGTTCTTTCTTGTTCATTCTTGGAGGAGGCTGAACAGTGCATTTGTGGTGAGACGCATTGTAAATGTATGATTCTTTTACTTTAAGCTGTGTTTTTGCTTCTTTTGTTGATGTGTGTTTATTGGATTTATGATAGCAGCCTACGAGGTGGGGTTGGGAGAAGGGATGTTGGCTTAAATGACTTAAATGATTTGTAAACTGATGGTACAGTTGAATTATTGAAGAAAATAAATAAATAAATAAATAAAAAAACAGATTAGCTTTGTTACAGGTACACCTGCCGTACACACTTTCAGACATTTGCAGTGAAAATGTCAGCATGGATGAAGGAGCATTTTCATTTTAAAACGTCAGAGGCTACATTTCATTTTAACTATTGCTTCCTTGTCATCACAGGGTACAAACTTAGGGAAGGACTATATTGTCTTACATTATTTATATTAGTGATTGACGCAGGTTTGCTTACGGTTTCCTCGGATGAGTATTTAGCAGGGATATTGTAATTAGCAGGGATGTGATTCTGCTGTAGGGTGGGGGGTGTCTCCATTGTCATCAAAGCAGACGACCTGCTTCATTCTGGACGTCTTTCAAGAATGTAATTGTAGACCTACCTAGGCTACTGTGCATGTAACATAATGATATAGTCCTATAATGTGACTAAGGCTGCTTTCACACCTGTGAATCGATTCAGTTGTTCTGAAACAGAGATTACAATCGTTACATTGTTGCTCTTTGCTCTTGGTGCGGTTCGCTTTTACACAGCAAAGTTTCTAAACGGACTAAAAGAGCTAAAACAAGTCACATGCGAGTAAACTCTCCTCACATTGGTCAGAGTGTCAGGGTTTATTTTGCTGAGTCCTGCTCAGCTGTCAGGAGAGGTGGTGGTTTGGTGGTGTTTGACAAGGTGTGCACGACGTGTCTGAAGAGCGAGGAGGGATGCGGTGGGAAGGGATGAGAAGGGTGCGCGACGTATTTGAGGACCAGAAGGGAGACGCGTGATTACCAGGAGATTATCACTCGTTTGCGGGCATCCTGGAGTCTCTGTGAGACTACCGAAACTTCAGGGAGACTTGGGATGTCTGGAATGATCTTCCGCCCTACTCATGATTCTCTCTTCATATAGCCGTATGCCCATTACATATCCATAAAACACTGTGATATAACCGGGCTCGGATCGTTTGTTTTCTCACTATAATCGATTCGCTCCAGAGTGCGTTTTAATCGAGCCGAGACCACCTCATCCAATCAATCTCTGAGCGATTGTTTAGATGCCGATCCGAGAGCAATTGGTGGTTTCACATTTGCCAAACGAACCGCACTAACTGAGCAAACGAGACAAAAAACAAAAGTGTAGGTGTGAAAGCAGCCTAAGCCGCTGACAAAATACAAGATTATGAAATCGATTTGGATGCGTGTGCGGCTGTGCACTTTTTCCACGCTCACATTTGCATCACGACCATGTGTGCTCTATGTACATTGTAAATACAGCCAGGATGCACATTTGTTATTATTCTCTGCAAGTCTTCTGTCCTGATGATGTCTTCATTAGTTCAGTGCTACAGCCGGGCACCTCAAATTTAATACCTGAAAGTGTCATAAGTTTAGATGATATTTAGGGCTGTGGAATTAATCGAAAATCCGATTTCGATTTTGATTTTGGTTTTAAACGATCATGAAAAACTATTAATAGAGATAAACGATTATTCCATCACGTACCGCCCCCTTTGCAGTTGTACACGTGTGAAAACTCTTTGCCTCTGCAAAGCTCAGTTCCACGTGAAAATGACTAAAAGCATGTGCTGTAATGTAACTTTTGCAGCACGGGATGCGCATCATTCATATTTTTAAAAGCACAAAAGAGCACTTGCTGTTGTGTGTGTGTCGCCATGCTTAGCCTCGGACAGGTAGCGTGTGTGTGCTTGCGCACAAGCCGCGCTTAGCCTCGGACAGCAGAGCACACACACATCTAACGCGATCTTAATGTGAGCGCTTTAATGGTCAAATACATGCACATTTGTGTCAGAGCGCGGTGTTTAGTGATTATTAATATTAACCCTCATTTGTGTAATAAACTAACTAACTAACTAAGTTGAGAATTAAAAAAAAGACACGAGAAAGAGAAACCATATCTGAGCCGCACTATTCTTAAAGTAACAGCGTGCGATATTCCCGCTGCTGCCCACTGTTTTTATTATTAATCAATGATAAAATCAAAAATACAGTGAAGATGCTTAAAGCACAGTTTAAACATAACAGATTTAATAACTCATTTCTAATAACTGATTTCTTTTATCTTTGCTATGATGACTACATTATATTTTACTAATTCAAATTTCAAAAATAATTTCAAAATACTACTATTCAGCTTAAAGTGACATTCAAAGGCTTAATTGAGGTAAATAGACAAGTCATTGTATAACAGTAGTGTCTTCTGCAGACAATCAAACATATATATTGCTTATAGGGGCTAATAATATCGAGCTAATAAAATAGGTTCCAAAATATTCAAACCTGCTTTTATTCTAGCTGAAACCAAACAAATAAGCCTTTCTTCAGAAGAAAAAAATATTATAGGAAATACTGTAAAAAAAACCTCTGTTAAACATAATTTAGGAAATATTTATATATATAAATAAATTCAAAGGTGGACTAATAATTTTGACTTCAACTGATGATTGTTTTGAATAATCGTGATTACAATTATGACCAAAATAATCGTGATTATGATTTTCCCCATAATCGAGCAGCCCTAATGATATTACAAATTTACTAAAATATGTTTTATAAATAATTAAAACTATGCTATTAAAAACAGGGACTAAACGAAGTGAAAGTGATAAACTCTTTCTAACGATGTACGATGTTAGGCTACTTAATTCAACTGGACTTAATATTTTTACAGTTCGATTGTTTACTGACTAGTACTTTATTCATCATGTGGAATACAAAGTCGACTAAATTACAGGGAAAGTTATATTCTGTGAACCTAATACCGATCCACCCGTGGCTTCAGCATCAACGCTTGACAGAGGGCGTGTCTGAAGTTGGGGCTGACACGATCGGCATATAAGCGTCAGCCAGTGAAATTAGTCAGCAATCGGATACAGTCTGAGCTGGAATATTTGCATAAAGTGATCTGATTGGCTGACACTTCCGTCGGTGCTTGAAAAGTTGAGAAAGTCCCAACTTCTGCAGCGAGCAACACCATGAAGCGGTGCCGATGGATCCACAATGCAGTTCGGCAACGCCTGACATTACCCATTGAAAGTGAATGGGAAGAGTTGAAGCTGACACCCTTATGTAATGTCATATGGAGTGGTTTTGTGAATGATATTTCCTGGAAGAAAGTTTGGTCATTACCCCACAATTTTTTTTATAACAAACAAAATAAGAGAAGTTACCTTTAAACTGATTCATAGATGCTATCCAGACAAGTGTAATCTTAAAAGACTTAAGAATGATATTAATACCAACTGTTCATTTTGCTTAGTGAATCCTGAGACGTCTGTTCATTTATTTTGGACTTGCCCTCATTCAATGACATTTTGGTGTGATGTTCTTGATTTTATAAAAGTTTATGTGAAGGCAGATTTTGAATTTACATATAAGAATGTTATCTTTGGTTTCCATGATTGTGAAAAGGAAAATAACACTTATTTCATGAACCTTGTTTTTTTGTTGGCCAAATTTCATGATCACAAGAGCAAGTTTTGTAAGTGTAAACCTTTTTTCCCTAAATTTAAAATTGAAACGAAAATGTATTTTGAGTGTATTGAGGGATCAACCAACTTAAAAGCAACACGAACAAGGACTTTGACTAAGGACTTGGCACTTATCTTCGACTAAATGACTAAAAACTCCTGGATTGTTGCTGTTTGATTCATGACATTTGTTGTTATTGTTTTTCAAGCATTCAATCAGTCCCGTGCGAATGGGGCATAAGATAACTAACTGAGTCAACTGGCGCCATCTAGCAGCAGTATGTCGATCTGTCTCGACATTGAGGTACAAAGTATAAACCTATTCAATATTACTTAGGCCAGTATTAAACTGCGTAACATTTAAACTAATAAAACCAAAAAATTCTACTTAATTTTTAAAAATTATATATATATATATATATATATATATATATATATATATATATAAATAATTTATTTATTTATTTATTTTTTTTGAAGAAGTGGCGGGGTGTCGTCTTCCTTCTTTCTTGTCCTTAGCTGATCACATGCCTGATTTAGCCACAATGCAAATGTAGTTTGTCATGATGGACTTTGGTGGATATTAATGTCAAGACTTGATTAAGTTTTCTGTTTGATTCCTAATTGACTGATGAAAACAACAATTTAACAATTAAATTTGAAAGTTTTTCCTTTACTACTGTCCTTCCTTGCTACACTACAAGTGCTCAAAAAACATGGCACTACCATTGACAACACCAGAAAATCAACACTCAGCTCGAGAAACAAGTGCAGCCTAAGAGCTATTCTGGGAAAATAGGTATGTCTGACAAGCTCAAGCTAGTCTGGAACCTAAATTAACTGCAACAAATGTACAGTCAACAGCATCTCCTTCATTTTATAGTTTTGATATTTCATTAGGGGATGTCACCGCCACATAAGTGTACAGGTAGTGTGCATTATTTATTAATAATTCAATGTCATGTCATTTATTATTCCTTACCTATACTATAGGTCTGTTGAATGCTTGATTGTAATTGAGGTGTGCTGTGACTCAAATAAACCAACAGCTAAAGTAGTTCCAGCAGGTTTTGAGCGTATTATCCAGCTCCATATCACTGCGCTGAATGATTTCAGTCATTTTAAAGCATATAAACAGTCAAAAAACACATCAACTGAAGGCTTTAGATAAGATATGTGAGAAACTAGTGCTACACAGAGGAGCAGTTTGAGCACAAAAACCTGACAAATGTCTGAAATAGCACATCTGAACACTGTGTGAACCAATGCACGTCAGCTTGTTTAATTATTAGACAATATGCTCTGCTTTACATCCTGGCCTCAGATGTGCATTATTTATATTAGTGATTGACGCAGGTTTGCTTACGGTTTCCTCCGATGAGGGTCTCGATGCGCTCGCGCCGCCGCTGTCTCAGTCTGTGCACCATAAAGAGCAGCAGAGACAGGATGAGGAAAGAGGAGATACAGCTGACGATCAGACGCATCCCACTGGCCATCGAGTCAAACAGACTGCTGCCGTCTGAAACACACCAGAAACAGGTCTCTAGCCACTGTTCACTGCATAATATACACTACACACTACAGCTGAAGGTAGAAATATGAACCCCCCCCCCTGTATGTTTTTGCCCAATTCTGTTTAAAGGAGAGAAGATTTTCTTCAACACATTTCTGCACATAATAGTTTTATTTGACTAGATATTTTTCAGGATACTAGTATTCAGCTTAAAATGAGATTTAAAGGCTTAACTTAAAGTTAATTAGGGTAATTATGCAAGTCATTGTATAACAGTGGTTTGTTTTGTAGACAATCGAAACAAATATTGCTTATGAGGGTTTATAATATTGACCTTAAAATGGGTTTAAAAGAATTAAAAACTGCTTTTATACTAGTCCAAATAAAACAAATAAGACTTTCTCCAGAAGAAAAAATATTACAGGAAATACTGCGGATGAATTTCTGTGAAAAAAACAGGAGGACAAATAATTCTGACTTCAAGTGTTCATGCACACACTCATGTCTTTATAAACTGAAAGACATCTCGTCTCAATAAAATAAATAAATAAATAAATCTGTGCCTAACACATTTTGCAAGCTTTTTTAGTGAGTATAATGTTTATTCAAAACAACTTCAACTATTTGACACTCTGTCCTGCTAACTAACTGAAACAAGTTAATTTATTAAATATGGAGAGAAAATGCTAGAAGGAATTACTTAACTGAAAAAGTAAATTATAAATCATAAACTTAAAAATAAATAACTTTATTTAAAATGTCATGGTAAAAACCTTAACTTTAAAATGATTAACTGCATATTTGACAAGTCTTTCTAACTATCCGAAACTAAGGTTTAAACACAAACTGGTAGTGTAGCTAAATATACAGTGCTCAGCATGTATACAAATCTCTCTTTTAAACTTATATTTTAATAGGAAGCTCTAAAATATTATTTTGAGCATATACATTAGATTAGTCTGTACTGAAGCCAAATCTGGAGCTTATCTAAGAAAATAACTTACCATAACGGTCCAAAAACTAGTACAGCCAAATGTATATGCTATAGAAAATATTAACCACAAATTTAGTAAGTTGTAATTTGTTTTTGCAATATTTTGCTTGAATTTAATTGTATTATCTTTTCATTTCTATGTTTAGTGACTAAAATATTATTTTAATAAATATATATGTTTAATAAATCTGTTTTGTTTAAATGCTTCCAAATATATTGCCTATATTCACTGAGAAATGGAGAAAAATATTAATATATATATTAAATATTAAATTAAAAAAAAAAAAAAATATATATATATATATATATATATATATATATATATATATATATATATATATATTGATAATAATTTAAAATATATATTTATTTTTTAATATTAATATTGTTATTTCCTACAATGTTTTGCATATATATATATATATATATATATATATATATATATATATATATATATATATATATGCAAAACATTGTAGGAAATAACAAAATTTATATTAATATTAAAATATATATTTTAAAGTATTATCAATACTTCTATTTATATTATTGATTATTATGTTTTATTTATCTTCCTATTTTGTGTTCAAATAAATTTAACAACTATAAAAATATTTAAAAATAATTTGTAGCATTTTCATTTAGATTATATTAAAATATTACATGTAAAAATAAACCATTTAAAATAAAATAAAAACATACTTTAAATAAAATTAAAAGACTAAACAATAAAAAGAAAATAACAGAATAGTAGACTGAAAAAAAAAGAATTGGTAACCTTAAATGACACCAGCCTTTTTTCCCCAATTAATTCTAATATTGACAGCTAATAGCTTTACAAATTTTTTCAGAGTATTTTTTCCTTTTTAAACATTCCAGCAGATTTTAGATTTACAACCGGAAAAAGCAGAGCAGCTCCACCTAGTGGTGAGACATGAGAACTTCAGCTCACAAAAACAGGCATCCAATGTGGTAAACAAGTCCACATGAATGGAAGCTGCAACTATTTCTTTTTCCCATATTGTGACAGTTCCTACAGAAACAGAATACTAAATGAGACATGCAGTAGGCGTGGCTTGTTGTTTTTACTGCGAGCTGATTGGATGTAGTAAAGTAGGTGTTTCATTCAGAAGGATGGGGAAAAGGGTTTGGGGAGAGAAATACAGCCTAACAGACTCCTCCTCCTCACCATTTCTGTTTGTTGTCAAAACTGACAGATTGAGGGGAGTGGTTAAGTATGTTAGCCACGCCCAATACCTCAAACAGACCTAATCTGAGAATTGAATGTAAGTGCATTTTCAGATTTCCCTTATCGATTAAAAGGGCAAACTATTCTTGTTTCTTAATGACCTGCACAGATGAATTGTTCACCACAAAACTAGCAGTGAGAGCTAACAAAATCAATATGGTTAGTTTAGATTTTATGTGTACTTTAAAGTCCTATATTGATTTTAAAGCTTTTATTCCTCAACTAGCACTGAGTTAAACAGCGATAGGACGAGCTGCTAAACGCACCGGGGTCCAGACAGGTGAATTTGCAGCACTCTTTGGGGTCTTTGCGGAAGTGCTGACAGCCCTGCGGACGCTCACACAGAGCTGCAACACACATCTCCGGCTCTCCGTCGTGACACGTGCAGCTCAGACACGGATCATCGCCTTTAGGTGTGAAATAATAGCCCTCGTTCACCACGTTATCCTTGATGTCCACACACGTCTGTCCTGTAGGAGAGCGAGAGAAGAGCAGAGAGTGATACTGATGCCATCATTCACTTCTGACTCTCATTTAAAGCCTGTTTCCAGTGAGCGGTATGATACAGTACAGTTCACTACATTTTTTTTTTGTCTGTTCTCACTGTTAAAAGATACCAAACCGTACCAAACCAGTTATTGGTACCCTTTCTAAAGGGTACGCTGTAAAACCCAACAGTCAACTTTATCAAATGGAATGAGTGTAGTTAACTCAAAATTGACTGAAAGTCAATTCTACTTGTTTGAAAAGAGTTTTGAACTCAGTGTTGAAGGTAATGAGTTAATTAAAAACATTATTACTTCAACTTAAATGGAACAAGTTCACAGTACTCATATAGATTAGTTTAACGATAGTTTGTAGCAGTCGGTTTCCTCAAACGGTTTGAGTTGCCTTAACTTGTTAGGTTTTACAGTTCTCAGTTGGTTTGAGTTCTCTTCATTTATTGGGTTTTACTGTACTCAGATTGCTTCGTTTACTCAAATAGTTTGAGTTACCTTAACGTTTTGGGTTTTACAGTGTACTAGAACAACAGAATGGTACCAAATGAGGTGGAGCTAGACGCGAGGCTCAATGCTATTGGTTTACACAGAAATGTCTCTAGCTTGTGCAATAAACCAGGAGAATAAACACACACATTTTAAATACACAGCCAAGACAAGACACTGTTATAATACATAATGCACACTGTGTGTAATTTTTCTGTTATTGGTAACACCTTGGAGACTGTAAGGGTCCGTATGTTCATATATGTTTTATTTATTTTATATAATTGCAGACGTCACTGATCTACAGCTATAATCAAATCCTGTTCGTAGAAAGGTTAGTAATAACTATTTATACATAATAACCGGACACTTTATTAGGTACACCTAAGCCACTCCTGTCAGCTAAGAACAGGAAACTGAGGCTACAATTCACACAGGCTCACCAAAACTGGACAATAGAAGATTGGAGAAACGTTGCCTGCTC
This sequence comes from Danio rerio, assembly GCF_052040795.2. Classification (NCBI taxonomy): domain Eukaryota; kingdom Metazoa; phylum Chordata; class Actinopteri; order Cypriniformes; family Danionidae; genus Danio; species Danio rerio. The sequence goes on from NC_141030.1 coordinate 45,961,359, forward strand.
TGATGAGTCTCCATTTCTACTGTGACGTTTGGATAATGCACCATGTCAAAGCGTGAATCCTCTCAGACAATGGAACATGACAATGAGTTCACTGTACTCAAATGGCCTCCACAGTCACCAGTTCTCAATCCAATTGAGCATCTTTGGGATGTGGTGTAATGGAAGATCCGCATTACGGATGTGCAAATCTGCAGCAACTGTGTGATGCTATCATGTCAATATGGACCAAAATCTGAGGAATATTTCCAGTGCCTTGTTAAATCTATGACATGAAAGACTAAGGCAGTTCTGAATGCAAAAGGGGGTCCAACCTTGTACTAGTAAGGTGTACCTAATAAAGTGGCCAGTGAGTGTAAGTATTTGTGTGTATAAAGCCAAATTCCCTTTAAGGCAGGGGTCACCAAACTTGTTCCCGGAGGGCCGGTGCACCACAGATTTTAGCTCCAACTCTAATCAAACACACCTGAACAAGCTAATCAAGCTCTTACTAGGTATACTTGAAACATCCAGGCAGGTGTGTTGAGGCAAGTTGGAGCTAAACCCTGCAGGGACACCGGCCCCCCAGGACCGAGATTGGTGACCCCTGCTTTAAGGCAAGTTCTCAAATTCTCTAAAACTACTTGGCAAACTTACGATTACATTTCATATTATGAATAACCGTTAACAAAATTAAACAACAGCTGTCTCTTTAGTTTGATTTCTAAACGTTCGTATCACAGAAAATCTGCAGAAACTCAAGTCTGGTCCGAGCCCCTTCCCCGGAGAATTGTCTTTCTATAGCGATCACTGATTGGCTCCTGTACTAGAAGGCGGGGCTTCATTCGCAATATGATATGTGGACGACCCGTACAGCTTTACTTTTACATTTCTTTTAGCAAGATTGACCTCAACAACAACTTTCTGTCGTACACCTGGGCCCGGGTTTTCAAAAGTAATCCACTAGGATTTTGGATAAGGGATTGGATCAAATCTTGAAAATGGGTTTTTCAAAAGAAAATGGATTGCATAATCGGATTAGATCACATAATCCAATCTTGGTTTTGATCCGGATCAAACCTTTAGTTTGGGTTTTTCAGACCTTTTTTGTAGGATCTGGATCACTTTGATCCAAAAAACCTGGATTAAACTGATCCCATCAGAAGAGTGGATTTCATGCCCAAAATGTAATGAAAACTTAAAAGATTTATTAAATAATACTATTTTTGGATCATGCAGTATCTTACGAGATACACTATTTATTCATAAGGTTTTAATTTTATTTGTTCATTCGTCAGGCTATTGTGAGTATTGGCTTTAACGTATTCAGCCTTTCAGTATAGGCCTGCAGCAAAGTAGAAGGAGTTTGGCCTCATAAAATAATCCCCCAAACAGCTGTCAAAACTGACCAAAAACAATACATTTTATTCTGTCACTAATTGATATATATATTCGTCACAATGGAAAATATTTTTCTTTTTAGAATATTTATTAGTGATGCATGCAATGATTACAGAATAACCAATGCAAAGAATGGCAATCACTGATTTTTGAAATCTCTTTCAACAGTTGCAAAAAGAGACTGAAAGGGCAGAAGCACAGCTTCATCAGGAAGAGGACCAAGTCACTCTGACCAAACTGCAGCAAACCAAGGCCAGACTTGAGATCCGCCTCCTAAAGGCTACGCTCAGACAAGCTGCTCTCTCCACATCAGATGAGGAAGTCTGAAATTATTAAGAGTTTTTGACATTAAGTCTTTTTTTATTTACATCTATATTGGAAACTTATTATAAATATCCTCAATGTACAGTGTTGTAGGTCTCAGATGAGCGGACTGCTGGAAGAGGATGGGGTGGGCTTTTTCTTGTTTTTATTATTTATTATTATTATTTTAATAATTATTAAATTTTCTTAGTTTTCATTTCAAATAAAAATAAAGTTATATTGACCCCACGCTGGCTATTCTACTTGTCGCTCTTTACATATCTATAGTTCTACATTGTGATGTCCTATCCTGTTTGAGCACTGGTTATCCAGATTTAGTGATCCTGAAAAGTTCCTATCCGGATCAGATTGATCCAATCCGATGTTGCTTTGAAAAACTGGCTCAAAAAGTAAACTGGATTACATGATCACGGATCGCAAAAACAGGATTACTAAATCCGGATAAATTTTATCCGGATTAAACCTTTTGAAAAACCGGGCCCAGGGTACCATTTCACAGAGGAGCTACAAACCTGATAATGTTGACCTGTACTGAACCGAACTGAACCATACCACTCAGTGGAAAAGAGGCATTACAAGCCATTCAACCTGATTCAGTTTGTGCCTGTGTGTGTGTGTGTGTGTGTTTACATACGTCTCTTGCAGAGGAAAGGGAATTTCTTGTAGCAGTTTTCTGCATGCCAGCTGTGCAGACCGCGCTCATTCATGCTCTTGATCTGGAAACGCTGCAGCTGAGCACAGAAAACATTGTCCTGGGTGGGATTGGCTTCACCGAGGGCTTCAAGACCCTCCGGAGGCAGAAACACCTGCATGGACCCTGAGAGGTGCAGACACACCATAAATATATACGAGAGATAAATGTACACTAAATATACGCATGATTTACAGACGTGTTTGATTTGATGCTTTCAAATACCAACATGCTTTGACAAAAGCAGCAAACATTAAACCGACCTTTATAAGCCACTTCCCAGCGTCCCTCGAGCGTGTGGTTTTGGTTAGTGATCACGTACTGATATCCAACCCAGAACCTGCAGGACAAACACAGCGTTCAGCATCAGGATTCAACAACAGCTCAGTTTTCCTCTCGTTCACACTCACTTGCACTGGTCCTTGCGTTCGCACACGTTCTCGTCAAAGTCCACCTCGATCTTGAGGATGAACTGCAGCTCCTCATTGGTGCCGAAGGTTGCGAGCGAGCCGTTGACTTTCTGACAGGTTTCCACCGCTTGCCAGTAGTTCTCGCTGCGCAGGTAGACTTTATAACAGCTGGCCGTTTTCTCGTAGTGGTGCCAGCCGCTCGGACACTTCTCTGTTTGGAGGAAGAGTACATGTCTTATATGCAGAGATTCACGATGAATCCAAAAACACACTCGCTCTGAATTACTCACGCATGTTTTTTCATCTCACATGAATTTTTTGGCTCAAGCTGAATTTTTTTTCACTTCAGTAGAAAATTTAAAGGTTTAATTAAACTAACAAAAACTTGCAGAAGCATGCGAGTTAGTAAAAACCAAATACGCTTGAGATGAGTATATAAAAATGTGTAAGTGCACATAGATACTAATAAAATAACTTGCACTCCTCAAATTGCTAAAACTAATAATTAAGAGACTACAGAAGCTATTAAAACAGTCAGAAGCAAATAAATTCATTGAGAAAAGTTGAACTTGCACTACTAAAATGATTACATTTATAATTAAATAGACAATAAAACTATTTAATGAAAGAACAAAAATATGTATATTAAATAAATAAAATAAATAAAAGTTGTAGAAATATTTTTTAAACTAATAATAGACAATAAATACTATTAAGACAAATGCACAAGAATTAATAAAATAAAAGTTAAATTTGTACCACTAAAATTAAGAAGCGTTTAAGGAAATGCCAATTTTTGCACAAGAATACCTAAATTTGGATTTTGTGTGAACCCAGCATTAAAAAGCAGGTCATCTGGTATTTTAAAAAGTGTCCTAATATTGTGTTGGGGTTCCTACAACACAATGGTTTGTTTGAATCAATAAGGGGCTTAATTTTTTCCAAAGCTATTTATATATATATATTAGTAAAATATATATGTAAATTTAACACTCACTGAAGCTGGATTTATTTCATGCATGTGGTAAAAATAGTACAACTATGACATATTATTAGAAACTTTTCTATATACTTTACAGAATATTTTATTTTATTTTCCCACTGCTGAAATGTTGTTCTACAACATTTATTGCAAGCATTAAAACAAACCAAATCTTGTTTTAAATAACACTGTAAAGAACTTTAGAAAAACTACACAAAAACAAAACAATAACATAAAATAACAAAACAAAAACCTTATCAAAACTAAAATAAACATAACATAAAACAAACAAAATGATAACAAAACCAAAAACCATAACTTAACAAAACCAAAACATGAAACACAACAAAAACCATGCAAAAACAAAAATATAAATAACACAAGTACAACCAAAAAACATAACACAAAAAACAACAAATACGAAAATCTAAACAAAACCAAAACCCATAAAAAAAATAAAAAACATAACAAAGGAAGCCAAAAACATAATAAAACAAATAACCATAAAGAAAAAACAACAAACAAAAGAAAACTGAAAACCATAACATAAAACGGAAACAAATCAAAGAAAAACAGAACTTTAAAAATTTAAATAACAAAACAAAAAGTCATAAAAATAAATAAATAAAAATAACAAAGAAAACCCAAAACCGTAACAAAACAAAAACAAAACATAAAACACCATAACAAAACTGAAAAATATAACATAAAGGAACCCAAAATGAACAAAACAAACAAACAAAGGAAACCAAAAACATAAAAAACAAAACAAATAACTATAAAAAACAAAACAAAAACAAAACAAAACCAACAAACAAAACAAAAACAAAAACCGTAACATAAAACCAAAAACAATAAAACAAAAAACCCAAACAAGCAAAACAAAAAATTAAACAAAAACACAACAAAACAAAAACAAAAGCATAAAAACCAAAAATAAAATATGACAAAACTAAAAACCAAATTAAAACACTAAACAAGACAACAAGACACAAACCAAACCACAAAACAATCCAAATCAAAGCAGTGCTCTTACTGTTGAAGCGCACAGGCTGAGCGACCCCCATGACGTCCTCGACCGGCTCCAGGCCATTGCTGTATCGATAGCGTTCCTCTTTTATAGCTGCCACACACAGAAATGACAGATCATCACAACATCCTCTCCTACATGACCAAAATATCAGGCTGAAGAGAATAAATCATGTGTGAAGATGATCCATATTTGCTGTTTAAGTTCTTCATACACATTTGATGAGCGATGTCAGATCTGAGCTTATTTTAAGCAACACGCTTGCAAAGAAATGATGAGGCTAAATCTTTAATCCTGAGCAAACGGATGGGAAATGCAAAGGCAGCAGGTCTGCTGAAGCTAAACACCGTTTCCAAGAACATCCTTCCTCAGAGGGAGAAGGGAGATTTGTAAGAGCGTCCTAAAAGTACACTGATCTACACCAGACGAGTCATGTAGAGCTGAAATAGGCCAACATCAGCATCCATGGATGCATTCAAAGTGAATGGGAAGCGGTGAAGTTGACGTCCTGTGTCAATGGGCGGTTAAGCAGCTTCCCCTTGCATCCACAGTTATTCCTGTTGGATGCGTTTCATTACAAAGACTTGCTGTCTTGGTCACAGAGGCACCAGTGAGACAAGCACCAACAATTTGTCTTCTTTTAAACTCTGACATGTCACCCATAATGCTGTGTGGATTGTAATATTTGAAGCAAAACTGTGCTATAACTCTGCTGATTAAACCTTCACAGTCTGCTCTTACTGGTGGAATGTGCAATCAATGAAGATTGACCACCAGGCTGCTCACATTTAGCCATGAAACCTCCAACACCAAATCAGCCAGAGTTTGAGTTTCATTGTCCAACCCCCGTAAGTCCAATAAAATCATTGCAACATTTAATTCTACATCCCTAAAAAAATGTAATCATTAATATTGTGAAATATACATTTACACATACACATACTCAACCCTGTAGAACAATGTGAAAGAAAAGGGTGCCTTACTTTAGCTCTCTGAACTGCTCAAGACTGAAAAACAGTCCGAAGAACATCATAAATCAGGGAAGAGATATGAAGCGCAATCCTCTGATAAACTCAGGAAGGTTAAATCAATAAACAATCACAACAAAACCTCTAAATGTGACAGTCTTTATTTTCTTTTTTCTTTTCTGATATATACAGTAAGTACATCTATTGCATTTCATTTATTTATTAATGCATTAATGCCATTTCAGCAGTGTTATTTATTTATTTACGCCATTTTAGCAGCATTTTGTATTTATGTAATTTCAGCAGCATTTAGTTATTTGTCTTAATGCCATATCAGCAGTGAATGATTTTAATCAAATTAATTAATTAATTAATTTATTTATTTACGTTTAATTGCCCTTTAAGCAGCATTTGGTATTTATTTATTTATGTTTGTTTTCATTCTATACCAGTAGTACTTGGTACTTATTTATTTATTTATTTATTTATGTCTTAAAGCAATTTCAGCAGCATTTACACATTTATTTATTTCTAAATGCGGTTTTAGGATTTATTTATATATTTATTTATTTATTTATGTCATAATTCCATTATTTATTTATTTATTTATGTGCTATTGCCATTTTAGCAGCATTTATTTATTTATGGAGTTATTTATTAACGTCTTAAATTTTTATTATTTATTTATGTCCTAACGCCATTTGAGCAGCATTTATTTATTTATTTATTAATGTCTTAATTCTATTATTTATTTATGTCCTAATGCCATTATAGCAGCATTTATTTATTTATGGAGTTTTTATTAACGTCTTAATTTTTTATTATTTATTTATGTCCTAACGCCATTTCAGCAGCATTTATTTATTTATTTATTTATTAAGGTCTTAATTCCATTATTTATTTATGTCCTAACGCCATTTTAGCAACATTTGTTTATTTGTTAAGTTATTTATTAAGGTCTTAATTTCATTATTTATTTATGTCCTAACACCATTTATTTATTCAGTTATTTATTAATGTCATAATTCCATTATTTATTTATTCATGTATTTATTTATTTATGCCATTTTAGCAGCATTTATTCATGTTTTAATGCCATATCAGCAGTGTTTGGTATCAGTTTATTTATTTATTTTTTTCTTTGATGCCATGTCAGCAGCATTTGGTATTTATTTATTTATGTTTTAATTCCATATCAGCAGCATTTGGTATGCATTTATTTATTTAATTGTTTTTTCAATTATATATTTATTTATGCATTACTGCCATATTCGCAGTATTTGTTACATATTATGTTTATTTATTTATGTTTTAATGACACATTGACAGTGTTTGGCAGTTAATTATTTATGTTTTAATGCCATATCAGCAGCATTTAGCATTTATTTATTTTTGTTTTAATGTCATATCAGCAGTGTTTAGTTTTTATGTATTATTTTTCTTTGTTTGATTGACCTAATATGGATGAGGGAATTGGGGTTCACAGGATTAATAGTGCAAAATATATTATACAATTAATAATGCACAATATATTACTTTTTGCTTCTCTATCCATATTCAACTTGTCACAAAAAAGACTAATAAAACAATTTAAAATGAATGAGGCAGTGTTTGCTGCTCTAGAGTTGTTTTCTCCTGTACTCTCGAGTCTGATTAGCTTGAAGGAGCTGCAGATCACATGCTCTGTAAATCCGCTCAGTAAGTCTCGTTATCCTGAGCAGAATCAGACGACGAGCTCCAGTTTCAGACACAAGCCAAACAACCCCCCGAGCCGAGAAACAACAACACTAAACTGAAGAAGTCTGAATCATGAGCTGTGCAAAAAAAAAAAAGTCTGTTCACTCAACAGCCATTTTTGTAAAGTTCCTCCAAGACCTGTCTAAATAAATGGGGCAATCCAAAAATTTAAAAACCCACAATTAACCTATACAGACCTAGACTACGGCAAAAAAAAAAAGTATTATATAAAATGTTTAGTAATTTTTTGATCCGCTGATTCGATCTGTACAAGTGCTGCACGATACTGGGAAAATATGCAATATTGTTGTTGAGTCCTGCGATAACAATACTTATTTTATCTCTCTGAACTAATAAACAAGACTGAAAATCAGTCCGAAGAACATCATAAATTAGAGAAGAGATATAAAGAGCGATCATCAGATCAACTCAGGGAAGATTAAGTCAATAAACAATCACAACAAAACCTCTAAATGCGACACTATCACACTATTTTATTACCAATTCTAAATAAAATTATTTATTGTTATGAACAATAAAGACAGAATATATTTTTCTGAGATAATTAAATAAAAAAAACAAGATAGATTGAGAACAACTGAGATCTAGATAACAATTGAATTTTACAATTTTTTAATCCATTTAGCCAATTTCCGAAAATAGCAGGACTATCTGTAGCTTAGCTTAGCATAGACAATCAAATCGGATTAGACCATTAGCATCACGCTCAAAAATGTAAAACAAAACAACAAAAAACCTATTTGAATTGCCTAAAACCTGAAGAGTGCAGGAGCTAGCTTCTTTGTAAATAATTACGTCTAACACTGTGTACAGCACTGAATGCTTGTTTGAAGGTCTGTTGAATGCTTGATTCTGATTGGCTGATGAGTATTCTAAGGTGTGCAGTTATTTTCAGTTAAGCGCACTGCTAAAGTAGTTCCAGCAGATTTTGAGCGCATTATACAGCTCCATATCACTACGCTAAATAATTTCAGCCATTTTAAAGCTCATAAACAGTCAAACATCACATCAAAACACAACTTAAGGCTTTGGAGGAGATGTGGAAGAAACTAGAGCTACACACAGTATGAAAACCTGAAAAATGTCTGATGAGTCTAAATGGAATAAAAGACTCCAGTGCATTGAATTATAAGAAAATAATGCATACTGCTTTGCATTGTGGCTGCATTATTTACTAATAACTCAATGATTGTTCAGTCATCATTTATTCCTTAGTTTAACACAAGCCATGACCTTTCAAAATAGCATCGCAAGTCCACTTAATAGCACAAGAATGTGGCTGTGTGTGCTAGTGTGCACTTACTAGGGCAGTCTATCTCATCGCTCTTGTCCTCGCAGGCCGTCCAGCCATCGCACTGCCAGGTTGACGGGATACACTGCAATTTTCCACTCCGGCAGGCAAACTGGCCAGGGTTGCAGCGCAGATCTGAAATCACACAGCGGTCAGACGATAAACCGAGCGCAGCTAATCTGGTAAAAGAAAGACCTGCATGACAGACTCTTTTATGTGTGATCACAAATGCTTTATTATGCAACAGCAAAAAGTCTCTAGTTTAGTCTGCAAAGCCAAATTTAGACGAAGAGTCATCTTACTGCATCAAGGACAGTGCCAATGTCAGGCAAAATAGACCCAAACAGGGTCAAAGTGTCAAAGTAACACTCTGAGGATGAACATAAAGGGGCTGTATCTATGTTTTTGATCATTATAAATCATAAAAATACCATAAATACCATAAATGTTTAAGAATTATGCTAAGTGCGCATACTTGTTTATCTGAAAAACAATGCTAAAGTCAGTTAATGTGCTTTGAAAATGTGCATTCTGTGTCTGAATGTCTGACTTTGTTTTGATCTCTGCCAGCCCACTGCCAGTTTACTCAGTTATATTTCAGCATACCGGGTTGCCTTCACTGTAAAAAAAATGCAGGGTTCCACACAATAAGTTGACTTAACACTTTAAACAAATTGATGTGGATTATACATAAAAAATTAAGTTGTCACATTGAAATCTCCAGAGTTATGTTGTTTTTGCTCATTTTAATTTAGTTTGAACAAGTAAATAAAGATAAATAAAATTTTCGAGTGTTGGTGACAAACATGAAGGCTGTCTCAATGTGGCCGTGGCTGAATATGTAACCTCCAAAAGACAGAAGCAGCCTCTGAAATGAGATGCAGATTCAGCTCTATAAAAATCCACAGCATGTGGTTTAAACTAAACTAAACTACTACTTTAAACTAAACCAAAAAAAGAACTGAAGTTACCTCATTTTGAACCAAATCTAGCCAAAAAAGTTCTGTTTTAAGTCCGTTTTGGCAGTTCAAAGCAGCTGACCAAACAGCAAACTGGGGGAGTTGTTTTTGTCTAAAACATCTCTGAACCGCCATTGGTCCCTGAACATTATGCAATCAGTGGGTGTGTCTTGGGACTTCACCTACTTAGATTGACTTCATATCTCGCAGTTCGTAGTCAGACAGGAATAAAAACATCCAGCATGACCACACCAGGGGTCTGTTCATCATACGTTGATTACTCAATTAGCTGGATTTGGTTATTGACAATTTGACACGATCCAGGATCGTTTCGTTCTTCAAAACTCATTTGAGGGTTGTTGTCATAACAACAGTTCTGATAGCTCAAACCTGTGAGGGAGCAGGTTCATTTCATATAAACAGGATTAGATCGTTCAGTTCGAGCAAAAAAAATACTGAAAGTGTGTAGCAAAGGCTGATAATATCTTACAGTAGTTATATACACTTGGGAAAAAAGTAAATGTGTCTAATTTTAATTATATATATATATATATATATATATATATATATATATATATATATATATATATATATATATATATAAACCTAAAAAATATAAATTAATAAAACGTATGCAATCTGAACTCCAAAATAAAAGTGCAAAGACTGAAAATGTAGTGATATGAACTTTTTTAGATTTAAACGTGTAAATGTACAATACCCAAAAAAAAAAAAGGATAATAATTTATGCAGTCATGCACGTGTTTTGACATGCCGGTGATTTGTTGCTTCGCAAAAGTTGCAGACACCTTTACCGATATCAAAATGCTTTTTTTGATGCAAAATTAATTTATACAGTTATTCCTTATTAAAACACTTGAGTAGGCCTAGACTACTATAATAAAGAAAATCTTCTCTAAATGTAGAACTAAATACGATGATATGCATTGAAATACACAATGAATACTCTTGACACATGAAAGTGTAAATATTGCGTGTCATACTTATCAAACCGTTTACTGCTAATTTGATGTAATTTTGCTCACATAGATCATTGAATATTAATCAGATGATGTCATTACGCTGCTATGCCGTCAGCCAACTGTTACATTGCTGATCATGATTGAGGATAGATAGATCCGTCCTTCACAACACGCGCAGCGATCTCAGATCAGTTCATCCAGACATTTTAATCTGATTCACAAACTTGTTTGAAGCACCAAATTAGCCAGAGATCAGTTATCAAAATGAACAGATCCAGGATCTGCCAAATCATCTTAGATCATTTAAGCGAGGTACAAAGAACAGAGACCAGGTTAGCAACACAGAGCTATCACTCGTAGAAGAATTTTCAAAGAGTCCAGACAATAAACTCATTCACATCAGTCAACGTCTGATAAAGTTCTAAACATTGTTATTAAGTGTTTTAAAGCTGCGATATGTTGCAGATCGCTTGTATGTCAGCTTATAGACAAACTAGCTGATCGATGTGACCTTAAAACACTCCAGTGTCCCTGTGTCACTCAGTAAACAGCGGTGAGTTCGGTGAACTGATGACCTTCATGGCCAATCACAGTTATTTCTGTTGAGCACGTGAACACAAAGGCGTATCAGCGCTCAAATGTTAGCGGTAAATGGATGCTTTTAAAATTACAGTATCGCTTGGTACAGTATTCTAGTATCATGACAACACTAGCAGTGTGACGCATTTACAACCCCACCTACTGCAGCACCAAGTTATTGGACATTGTGGAAAGGGTATATCGTCACTCAACCTTTTCAAACCTCTATTTGACCTCAAACGAAGATGGAAAAATACCTTAATTTGACATGCACCTTAAGGCTCGATTTTCAGGCATGTTTGGCTCCTATTTGTGTTGTCAACATGCTTGTGAGTCAAGTCGTTGGAGATGAGGCAGAGTGAAAAAACCCTCTCCAATATTTTAAATTTGAGCTGCCCCATCTAGCTCAACCACTAGTGTCAATCCTACATACTATACCTTTAAGGAATGTCAAACATTTCTTCTTACCTGTCAACAGTCTGGCCAGAGCGAGCCGCGGACCTGCGGAGAGACACACACATTCACTGATTGAAGAGGCTGATTTTTCATCAACTAATCTTTCACAGGTTAAACAGACAGTCTGTCTCCTGGTTATCATGTTGTAGCTATCAATAGATGGCACAGATACATCTGCATATGCAAACAGTCAATGCAATTCACTAGTCATCTCACTAGTAATCTCTTATGTGAGCTTTGAAATGCTCTTCAAATTACAATTCAAGTAAGCAAAACTTTTAGTTTTACAATTAGCTAAAATAAATAAAATCATACAAGTTTAAGTGCCGTTTAATGATTAATCGCAACTATTGGGTACAAAATCAAACTTTGTATTAATGTAATGTAAACACGTGTATTTATTATGTATATATGAATGCACACACATCCATGAAAATAATCAGGGCTTTACATTAACATTACTGAGACTGCAGCTCTGCACAAGACGTTTGGCCAGCGGAGAAATTAAAAGGTTGTGCCGAACTGAGTCTGGTTCTCTCAAGGTTTTTTTACTTCACTCTCCTATTGGTGAAGTTTTTTTTTCCCTCTCCGCTGTCGCCACTGGCCTGCATGGTTCAGGATCTGTAAAGCTACGCATCGATGAATTTGCTCTTCAGTGTTTGGACTCTCAATAATGACTTCAAACCACACTGAACTGAGCTAAACTGAACTGAACTTAAACACTAAAAACTGAACTACCCTGATCCAGTTACTATGACCATTTATGTGAAGTTGCTTTGACACAATCTACATTGTAAAAGTGCTATACAAATAAAGCTGAATTGAATTTAATACATTAACACCCGCCAACCTGCCAAATGCGGGTAGATTTCGGTTGTGGCGGGTTAGACGGCTGAAACTCATTTTTAAATTGCCAGTGCTGGCTCGTCATCCCCACAGATTAGACAGATTAGTTTATGACTGTTTATCTACATGCGTACAAATGTGATCTTAAAATGGAGAAGCAGTACGGCTGACAAAAACAGCTTTTAGCGTGAGCAAAGGAAAGCAGGTGAATAACGAATGAGAGGATCACGCGCACGGTGAGACAGGCTTTCCTCACTCGCTGACGAGGGCTTTAGTGTCTCGAGCACAGATGATTTGATGTGCACGAATGTTTAAAAACTCCTGTGCCGTTTTCTCACTAGAAGCAACCGTGCCTGCAAACGAAATTAGTGCGATGCTCGTGCACCCACAGTCCTTCAAGGGTTTGAGATTCTTTGTAAGCAGCAGCAGCAGTTGTCGCTTTCGCTTTATTCATTGGTCACACTTTACAATAAGGTTCATTAGTTAATGTTAATTATTGCATTTACTAACATGAACAAACAATGAACAATACATCTACTACTGTATTTGTTCATGCTAGTTAACATTAGTTAATGAAAATACGGTAGTTCATTGTTAGTTCATGTTAACTCATGGTGCATTAACTATTGTTATCACGCACGGACTTGGATGTTAATAATGCATTAGTAAATGTTCAATTATGATTAATAAATGCTGTACATGTGTTGTTCATAATTAGTTCATGTTAGTAAATGCATTAACTAATAAACCTTATTGTAAAGTGTTACCTATTCATTCTTTGAACAGATTATTATATGGCCTAACATTAACCATGTGCGCGGCATCAGCCTTTCATTATCACGCACAGAATGTTTCTTACCCGCTTTCTTTTGCTTGCTGTTACTTTAGTTTAATAATCATCCTTTATAATAATATTGCTTTAATATGTTGTTGTATGCATGGTTACTGGTGATCTGAGATCTTGAGAAAGAACAGATCATTGTGCATAGTTTTAGATGCATGAGAATATATATTTTTTAAATGTCAGCTGTTTTGTTGAATAAAAAGTGTATGTATACAGAAGTATTTTGCTTGTTTTAACACTTTATTTAAAATTGTGGCAAGGAAATAAATAGTTTGGTTTGGCCAGAGAAAAAAAAAATTTACATCCTTATTGTGTTGAGCCCTGAAAAGTCCTGTGAAAGAAAACTAATTGCAATGCGACACTTTTTTTATAAAAGCATAACCTATTTGCTCATGCTCATTGAGTAAGCTCATGAACCATAAACAGTTAAATGAATGAGAAGTAGAAAAAACACAAAATCTAAATTATGTAATTTTAGCATGCCGCAACCCATGCCAAAGTCTAATTTATGCATATAAATAGTATTTTCCCAACAAAAAATTGTGGCTAGTGAAAATGGCGAAAATGGCTAGTAATGGTGGAAAACTACTCGCCAAGTTAATGTCAAACCCTGAAAATAATTGCAAAATATTTACATATATATTAATAATCACATCATTTTTATTACATCTAAATACCTTATGAATAGAAAAATGTTTTCACATGTATATATTACAATTACAAGTGTTTTACACATTCATAAATGTACACGTTACACACAAAATGATTATAGAAACAAACTTTTATTTTAGAGCAAAAGACATGATATGTGAACGGCCTTTTTCACGGCAGCATCAGAAAGAGGTTTATGATCTATGCATGGCAAAAAATATCTATGAACACACGTAGAAAAGTACACTTCTTATATGTGGTCAAACAGAATATTGGTACACACAGTATTAGTGCTGTGCAAAAATATTGATATATCTAACTATCACAATAATTTCTTTCACGATAGTGCATCGATAGTCCAACCTGAAGTATCGATTCAAGTTGCACCAAATAACCTTCTCCTGTGCTCCAGTAGATGTCGCTAACTCGCTATCAACAAAACGCAAAGTAGTATGGTATTAGAAGTAAGCAAAAGTGAGCATGGTGGAAAATATAAAGGCGCCTCCAGCTTTTAGAGCTGACATGTGGCTGCACTTTGGCTTTAATGCCCCATTCACACGGGGCTTCAGCGTCAACGCTTCCCATTCACTTTGAATGGGTGACGTCAGGCATTGCCGAACTGCATTGTGGATCCGTCAGCGCCGCTTCAGAGGAGTTGCTCGATGCAGAAGTTGGGACTTGCTCAACTTTTCAAGCGTCGACGGAAGCGTCAGCCAATCAGATTGCTGTATGCAAATACACCAGCTAGACAGTGGCCTATTGCTGACTGAATTTCATTGGCTGACACTTCTACGACGATCGTTTCAGCCCCAACTTCAGACACGCCTTCAGTCAAGCGTTGACGCTGAAGCCCCGTGTGAATGGGGCGTAACACTGTCTCAGAGTTCTGAATTAGACAAAAAATGCCATTTGCAAGCTTTGCAAATCTATCTTAAAATATTCAGGAAACACTACGAACTTGCGTTATCACTTAACAAGACACATCACAGATAAATTAGCGGCACTGCGACCTCTACCAAAACCTCTTGATTCAAGGCAAACTACACTGGATAACATCATTAACAAGCTTCCGTCTACCTCAACTAACATTGCAGAGTTATTGAAAACTGCATAGGAGGAATGGGACATAAAAACGGAAGGACCTGTCGTTGTAACAGACACTGCGTCAAATATGAGCGCAGCAGCACAGCTGGCCGGCATGTTGCATGTAAAATGTTTCACGCATGCCATCTATTTACCTATGTGCGACCAGTTTTCACAGCAAAATGTTCACGATGCTGTCAGTCGCACTGTCAGTTTCTAATAGTTTACTGCATAAAACCCTGCAATGCTTCCCCTGCCTTTGTGCTCTTCTTATTGGCTAACTTATCTAGAACTGAACGCGAATGATTGGTTTATATCAGCTGTCAATTACTCAGTCAATGCCTTCTGCCTTCAGATGACAGAAGCTACAACTGCGAAAATGTGAAGCGCTGAAAGAACACTGACAGATTTACCTACAGTTACTAATAATGGCACGTCTTATTAGTGATGATCTGCTGAATGTTAATCCACCATTTACACTTTTCCAAGAGTGGATAAAAGACTTCTAGTGGCTTCAAGTCCGCTATGAGAATGATTAAAGCCATTCACTTTAAAGTCTGTGGGACGGGGTTTGCAGGTAACAGCGTTTGCCACTGAATCTATACATTTTAAGCGTGAGAGGTGCTGTATAATCCTTCATTTAATCCTCGCGATGCTGTCAGCCGTGTAAGCGGCAGCTATATGTAACATTTACCACAGCTCATGAAAAGACCTTTATTGCTATTAAGATGACATGCAAATAACAAGTTATATATCAATATAAATGTGGGGCAGGGAGATGGATCGTGATTAGGGTTGTAACAATATACCGGTATGACGGTCTACCACGATTTGAACGTGCACGATTATCATACCATGAACAATTGCATATCAACGGTTTTAACCCTTAAAAACCGAGACAGCCGCCCGCGGCTAAAAATAAGTATTGCCTTATAAATGTTTAATAACTTTTGATCCGCTGATCCCATTTATACAATTCAAAGATTGTCATAAAGAAGAGAATCTCAGCTTTCCAGTGCTGTATCACATAACATTCGCGGACTTTCAGAGGCTCCGGAATCAGTGCGGTTACGTCATCAAAATTTGACAACGCTGATTTGACAAAGAAACACTCGTCACTGTGTCTCCGGACAAACCAGACATGATACATTGATGCATTGTCCCTCCTCCATGCCCAGATTGGTTCAAACTCGCTATATCACAACCAATAAGCATAGGTTTCGCTTTTGTTTGTGAACCAACACTGAGCTTTTTGAACAACACGGAATGAGAGATAGGCATACACTTATGCGCGGCTAAATAAAACGCAAAAAAAAGTTTAGCATGAAATAATTCTCATACTAAGTACTTTTGCATGCACAGCAGCACAGAAACATGACAAAACAGTGACACAGCAGAGACGAACTGCTGCTCTTGCTGTTTTCAAAAGACGCAAATGAAGGTGCAGCTGTTTGTCTGCATTGCAAACAACCGAATCCATATCCACAGACAACCATATCCATGCTGGCACATAAAACCTAAGGATGTTCCATATTGAATCTAGTTTCGTTATGTAACTATTTATAGTATAGTAAATATTTATATCTATTTTTTTTACTGAGGATTTGCACCATGTTTATTTGGACTTTGACACATTATTTATTATTTTCTTATTTTTTATTTGTTCATTGTACAAGTGGACACATTCTCTCACCTCAGCGGTCAAGATTAAGTCCTGAAAATCTCAACATGCTTACATTTCTTCATCACAACCTAGACTGAAAAAAACAACGCTTTAAATACATGTTTACAGCCATAAACTTGGTATTGCACTTTTGGTCTCCCATTTATCCTGCTTATAAGGAAGAACAGTTTAAGTTTATTTTTGTCTAATCTTAAAAGACCTTGCTTGTTTATTCCTTCTAATTTAATTTATTAAAATGGGAGATTTTTCAGTTTATTTTTATAAAAAACTTCTATAAGTTTGTTGAAATAAAACCTTTGTTCAGTCAGAAAACGTGTTCTTATTCTTTTCAGGGTCTTTGCTATGAGAATTACTATTTAATACCGTATACCGTGAAACCGTCAAACCGTGGTATTGTTTTAGACGATTATTATACCGTAAAAAATTCATACCGTTACAACCCTTATCGTGATGCAAGCTCAGCATCATAAAGTTTGTCGGCCATCGGCGATGGACGATGCCATAGTCTATCGGCACAACCCTAATACTGCATCAAATTAAATTAATTCCATGTCAAATAACTAGTTACAGTGAGCTCCATCAGTTAATGCTTTACCAAACAATGAGCAAAGAAAGCAATATTATGTAATCTCTAGGGCTGTAACGATACGCAATATGAAACCGAAATCGCCACACTCTGATCTACAATCCTGTGTCGCGGTGTGATAAGGGAGAATCGCGACACACCCTGTGACTTCCAATAACGTCACGCGTGCCTGCAAAAGTTGAGCTAGTTGAAGAAGAACGTGAGGAAACATTTTTTTACGCTCGACATTACGAGCACTGCTCCGTTTAAGCCCTCACAATAGGCGTTTAGCCGGGAGAACTCGCGCGGAGCTCTTAGTAAGGGACCGTCTGAATGTGTCAGGAATATCCAAAAACAAAACCAACGTAACCCCGCTTGACAGAAACATTGCCAATGCTGTTGAACGATGCTTTGCTCACATTGTTAATGTGGCTGTGCAGAGAGGGATGGGCGTTGCGTTCACCAGATGTCCCGACTCCTCGGCAGAGTAAGGAAAGTTGTCACGTTTTTTCACTGCAATGTTGACATGATGGTGTTTCGGAAGAATTTTCAACTCCCTTAAATCCAACAAGTCTGGTTTTCTTTAGAGAAATAAGTTGTTTATTTGTTTAATGTTTACTTGATTAGTGGTTTGCAGCACAGGCATTAAGCCTCAGTTACCTCAGTGTGAAACAGCAGCCATTTAATTTACTTTTTCAATGTAAGAGAACTTGATTGAAAAAGAATTTTCAACATGCTTGAACCATCTCCACAATGGAGTTTAGTTCTGTTTGGTTTTTCAACAGTATTTTGTTACAAAGAAAACAGAAGTGTTATAGCTTTGGCTATTTATTTATTTTATATATTTTAAGACTCTTGGGAATCTAGCATTTTACCTTTGGAAATTTTCATCTCTAACTCATATATTCATGACACTGACTTTGTAGAAATGTGAATACTGTCATCTTTTTCAAAAATTTGTTTATGCTACATATGTCATGTGTATACTTATGTATATTTGATAACTGAGACGATTCCTCCCTTTGTGTTTTTTTTTTTTTTTTTGAGGGGGTGGGATGGGGCTAATGTCAATTATTTTGTATTGTATTTATTTTTATATCTGTATTATTATTTGTATTGTACTGTGTTTGTTAAAAATCTTATAAAAATGGTAAATAAAACAAAATATTATAAAAAAAATTGTTTATTTTATATATGGCTATTTATATTGTTAAAAATTTGCACAGTTAATATTGTTCTTTGATGTTCAGTTTATAAAGAGTTTTCAAATGTTATTTAATAAAAAAATTTAGTTTTAAAAATCTTTTTTCCCACCCCACACGAAAAAAAAAAACGTGATACGAACCGAATCGTGGGTCAAAAATCGTGATACGAACAGAATCGTGGGTTTGGTGTATCGTTACAGCCCTAGTAATCTCATAACATAATTTCTGTTTTCTGACGTTAGCAAACACCCAATTAGACTGATCCTCCAATCCGCTAAAGAATCTCCTGAAAAAATAAGACAAACGATTTCACAGACAAACTGTTGACTTTTTAAGAGGAGCTTCTTGGGTGGTCCAGACGTTCAGATGTTCAATCAATCATCCGTTCAACCCGTGAGTCTAAAGTTAAGCTTAACCAAACACTGCTTCACTGGGATAGATTAGCGGAGCAGATTTACAGCACATTACAGAAAGGCTCTTGTGAACAGGTGAACACCTGCTCCACTGCTGAAATAACACCTTCCCTGCGGATCTATAAATTACACTGAGACCGAGGAACACTGGTGTGGAACAATCAATTTGCGTCAGGGAAACATAAGGGAATTAGGTTAACTCATTAGTTTTTACAAATTTAAGTTGATGGAACATGAAACAATTAAGTTGTCCTCCCACAAAACTCTAGAATTGTGTTGTTTCAGCTCATTTTAAATAAGTAGTTTAAACAAACAGAGGCATTTTTGAGTGAACAAAACTACTTTAAATAGGTCTGTTGTACAGTATATTTCACCAAAATATATTGCGATGAATGATATTGTTGTCATTTTAAGGCCATGTTATGCCACTCATTATTATATAATGCCAGAACGACAATATAATATCATCACGATGCTTGAAGTACACTTTTCCAAAGAGCACATCATATTTCATTATTAAGAATATTTCATTTAATTATAGTCATTTTAATAATCAGGCATTGGAATCGGAATGTGAAAGTGCAAATCCTAAATAAATATTAAATAAATGTTAACAAAAAAAGTGCAAGGTAAAGAGTAAGAGGCTGCGATATCTGCTATCAGATCTGTTTTCTGTTGTCAGACAGCCACATGAAAATATACTATAGCAATAATTTATAGTAAATATTTTAGTGTTTTATTGACCAGATAGAGATGTTGCACAATCAGCTCAAACGTTGCTAGAATTGGTTTTTATGTATGGGCGATATATACTGCATCACCAAAGATAACTGAGGTCATGTCAATGCTTTGTGCGATAAAGTCATATATTGATTATTGTGACAGGCCTAATTATAAATAGCCCATTTGGGCTATTTAAAAATCCACGTTTTAATTAAACGTTAAGTTTTTAGGCTTATATTTATTTATGTTTACACTGTGAAAAAGTATATAGAAAAAATGTTTTTATGTTGCTTTTTATATTGTTTTATGTAACTTATTTTAATTTTTTTACTTTTTGTTTACTTATTTATTTTTTTACAGAACAACCCCTTCCCCAATAGTTTAACCCCTTACAGATGAGGGAAAAAGAGAATACATAAATAATACAAAATAAATCATTACTGTCATTATAAATTCTTTTCAGGGGGACACATTTTTTAGATCAACTTAGATTGTGTTACATTGTAGTTACCTCAAGTTAATGAGGTTGCAAATATGTTTTCTGCAGTATACAAAGCTTAACTTAATATTTTTAGTCAGTTTGACTAATGTAAGTTTAGTGTTTCCTCTGGTAATTTTCCAGCTGTGGCGGCAGACCTTTTTTAACACAGATCTACCAACTACCTGGCGTTATTTCAATGACTAATGTCGTAAACGCAGTTATTTAATAGCCTACGAGCATGGGCTACTCAAGCGCAGATCTTCTTGTGCGCTCTCAAATAAACGAGGCTGAATTGCGATTTAGTGCATTTATGTAACGAGTATGTTGGCTATAAAAACATCTATTTGTCGAGTTTGCTGGCCTCATACATCACACACTAGTCAGTCAGTCAGTCAGTCAGGTCAGTCAGCACGTAACCTTAAAGGGTTAAACAAATGACGCACAGCACTACTACGGTTACAGAAAAGTTCACGCTGGTATAATTCACTTACCTTTTAAAACGTTTTGGTGCATTTATCACCCGCTATTAAAAAACACAACTGAATGTTTTGAATGGAAAGCTGTAATGTAGCCGTGGCGGGAATCAATTTTGGCATGGCGCCCCGCCATGGAAGAATGAATGTAGTGGAAACTATGAAGTTACAAAAAAATAATAAAGGCAGCAAGAATGTTTTTGACAATATATGTCTCAACTGAGTATTTTAAATATGCAGTGCATGAGCTTATAGTTTTTATTTCTTATTCAATTTCAAATCATTTATTGTCTTTTAGTTTGATTGATTGTAGTTTCGAGTCTTACTTTAGTTCATTAGTTTCACTTAACACATAATATAGATTATAAATAAAACACAGTAAAAAGTGATTATTTACTTAAAGGTTCTGAATTTTCTAAAGCATAAAAAAATATCATAATATGTTTGCAAATATTTTAGAAACATGCTAAGTGAACATTCTTGTTTATCTAAAAATGATCTGTTTTTTTATTTTTATTTTTTTTAACCCGCCCAATGCCAGTTTAGCCAACTATATTTCAGCACCCCGGGTTGCCTTGATGGAAAACCAAGTATTTTATTTATTTAGTCATGAAGGCTCTCAAAGAAAGCGTCCGCGACTGAAATGCGACCTCCGGTGGACAGTTGCAGAATCCGAAATGAGACGCAGATTAGCAAATAATATAAATATTACAAATGTAAACATTTGGTGAGCAGGTTACATTGTAACACCGTGTCCTAACAACACGCAAATGTGACGAGTAATTTGGCTTTTTAGACCAGACGAAACACGGCAGATATTTAAATACAGCCACTCAGAAGCACAGAATAGTGCGCTCACTGCACTCCAACGAAATGGTAAGTATTATAGTCTAATTAATACATACTAAACCTCTTTAAGATTATTAAATGTAGATGCTGAATCACTGATATGTGTTGGTTTGCACTGAGTCTCAGTTCTGAAGTTCAATTTAAAACGGTTTATTTCCTTTTTAAGATCTGAAGTGAACTATCTGCTGCTGCTGTCAGTAGTATGACAATAAATGTGATGTAAAATGGCATTCAAACTCACATTATTAGCATTTAACACTGAGTAAAGCACATGAGGTGTGCCTGAGGTGATCATTGTCAATTTTCTAAATATAAACATTTTATATGGCATATTAAACATTCACCTTTTTACATTAGAAAATTGCTGAAAATATTTGGTTTTGTCTTAAGCTGCATACAAGTTTGTGTTTAGCTTTAGTTTTTAGTTTTAGACTTTTGTGATTATTTTTTAAAGATTTAAATGTTTGTTTGTTAACCATCATAACATTAACACAAGGCAACAGCACATTCTGTTAATGTAATAAAACGTCTATTTTTAGTCTGCTGAGATTAGTATTCTTACTCTAAAACGTCTATTGAGTTCATCTCGCAGTATTTATACGCTGCTCCTGGCTCCGTTTAAGCTAACATCAGTGATGGTGTAATATTCATTTGAACAAAAGGCTCAAACCGCAGCTGTGGGTTTATTTAATGCCATTCATCACAGCACCAGAACCTGCCCAGAAACAAGTGCAGACGAGCACATAACCCATGTTTCCCCACGGAAATAAAGGAAAAAAGCACATCACAGGCCATTAACCTAAATACTGTCCTATTTATCTGATCCACCGGGTTTCTACCCATCACCTTATAAAAAAGGATTAATAAATCTAACAAAGAAACTCCCAGACACGCCGTCCGGCTCAATCTGTCTGCTCTTTATTGAACTGTGGCTTTCCAGACACACTAGATGGACTGTGAATGGTTGGCATATACTGTATGGCAAGCTGTTTTAACAATCCTTAAAAACCAACTAGTGAGCAATTCTGGTGTTTTATATGCAACATTTATAGTAAAAAAAAAAAAATCTATACACAGAGAATGTAGAGTTGAAGTCAGAATTATTAGCCCCATGCATATTTGTTTCCCCTATTTCTATTTAACAGAAAGACTTCTTTTCAACACAGTACACAGCGTAATGTTTTAATAACTCATTTCTAATAACTGATTTATTTTATCTTTGCCATGATGACAGCACATAATATTTTAGATATTTTTCAAGACACTTCTATACAGCTTAAAGTGGCATTTAAAGGCTTAACTAGGTTAATTAGGCAAGTTAGGGTAATAAGGTTAATAGGGTAATAAGTAGGGATGGGTATTGTTAAGGTTTTACGATATTACTACTTTTATCGATACCACATTTCGGTTCGGTACTTTTACGGTTCTCTTATCAGTACTTTTTGTATGGAAAAACTAATAGAACAGAATTATTAACTTTATTTTATTATTACGTTTTTAATGTAAAATAAGACAAAAACCAATAATTTAAAACAATTTTTTTTTTAAATTCCTGTAAAAGAATGTACAATAGCTTGAAGGAAAATAAGGCTCAGTTTTTAACCATTCTCATTTATTCATTCATTTTCTTGTCGGCTTAGTCCCTTTATTAATCCGGGGTTGCCACAGCGGAATGAACCGCCAACTTATCCAGCAAGTTTTTACGCAGCTGATGCCCTTCCAGCCGCAACCCATCTCTGGGAAACATCCACACACACATCCACACACACTCATACACTACGGACAATTTAGCCTACCCAGTTCACCTGTACCATGTCTTTTGGACTGTGGGGGGAAACCGAAGCACCCGGAGGAAACCCACGCGAATGCAGGGAAAACATGCAAACTCCACACAGAAACGCCAACTGAGCCGAGGCTCGAACCAACGACCCAGCAACCTTCTTGCTGTGAGGCGTCAGCACTACCTACTGCACCACTCCCTCGCCCTTTTTAACCATTCTTCTGGAGAAAAATCAACATGCAGTTAAATAATCAGATAATGTTGATGATTTTTCATTAACGCACTCACATAAATAAGCTAACAGTGTTTTGGGAGTTAACCGTGTTTTCATTACAGTTTTGGAGCGTCAAGCAATGTCAAAATGAGCTTTATTAATAATTCAATTAAATTCAATTCACCTTTACTTGTATAACGATTTTACAATGTGGATTGTGTCAAAGCAGCCTCACATAAATGGTCATAGTGAATTGGAACAGTGTAGTTCAGTTTTGAGTGTTTAAGTTAACCAGTAAGTCCAGACTATCACACTAAACTTTGACTAAGCAAAATATCTATGGACACTTCAACAGTCATAATGAAATATCAAATTAACATGCAAACTACTTGTGCATGTTTAATGGCCTGTTTCCACTGAGTGGTACGGTACGGTTCGGTTTGGTATGCTTTTATGGCCGTTTCCACTGTCAAAAGGCGTACCGAACCAAACCATACCACTTTTTCGGGACCCTTTCCAAAGGGTCCCAAAATTTTGTTACCAAAATTGTAGTTGGTAACATATCGGAGACTGTAAGGGTCTGTATGTGTTCATATATGTTCATTTATTTATTTATTTTATATAATTACAGACGTTAGGGTAGGCTATTTTGCACTGTCATTGATCTGCAGTTATAATCAACTCCTGTTTATAGAAAAGTCAGTAATAAACATTTATACACAAGTATTTATGTGTGTAAAGCATCAGTTTTGGGAGAAGTGCTTTTAGTATGATATGTGAACGACCTGTGCAGCTTTACTGTAGACATTTCCTCGAGCGAGAATGATGCGACTGAAACTTTCTGTCTTACACCACGCCCACCAAAAGGGTACTTTTTATAGAGGAAACGCAAGCCTGATAAAGGTGACCCGTACCAACCCGAACCGTACTGTACCAGTCAGTGGAAACAAGCCATAACTTTAGTGCTCTTTTAAAAGGTGGCTGTATTTTACTAGTGATCAGCGGATGTGATTTTGACCACACCAAACTTGAAAGCTGCGTCCAAAATCGGATACTTCCAAACTATATAATATGCTGAAAACAGTATGCGAGCCGAGTAGTATGCCCGAATTCATAGAATTCGAAAATCAGTATGTAAGAAGTACCCGGATGACCTACTACTTCCGGCGAAATTCTGAAGTGCGCATCGGATGGACACTGAGCTATCCCATAATGCACCACGAGAGAATTCATGAATGAGAAGAAAGCGACACAACTGATGTGGGTGGGTCACATGATGACAAAACAGCGGATGTAGCACGTCTGAGTTCCATTCATACTGTATAGAACGTACTTCTAACGGCCGCGTAGTACATTTAAATTCAAATGTAGTACCTACTTAGTAGGCGATTTCAAACGCAGCCAAACCTTTTTTAACAGAAGCCGGAATTTAATGATTTGCATGAATGGAAGTGAATGAAAAATAAAGTGTAGTGTGACCAGCCCTTAGTAATCATTTCAGATTGGTATCTAAAGCCAAGCGTACTTAACATTTTCAGAAACTCAAGCACCTCAAAATTACGAGATGCCAAGGCAAAACTTTCTAATTTATTCACATATCACATGTAGTTTGTGTAAAATGTAGCACATTCATTTGTATTCGCAAAAGTCTTTTTAAATCACTAATTTGGAAGCACCGCAATTAAAGTGTCATTTAAACTAGGGCTGCAAGATATTGGCATTTTGATAAATTTTGACGTGGCGATATTTTTTCCCTGCAATATAAAAACTATTTCACCACATGACCTAAATAGCCCTATTCGGAAAGACATTACATTAAACTGAATGGGATCATTTGTATGGGAGAGAGAGACAAATATATGCAATTTATTATTTACATACAGTAGAGCTGCACAATAATAATAAATAAAAAATAAAAAATAATAATTGTATAAAGATCGCAATCTCAATTCGACCCCCTAGACCAGGGGTGTCAAACTCAATTCCTGGAGGGCCGAAGCCCTGCACAGTTTAGTTCCAACCCTGCTCCAACACACTTACCCGTAGGTTTCAAACAATCCTGAAGGACTCAATTAGTTTGATCAGGTGTGTTTGATTAGGGTTGGAACTAAACTGTGCAGAGCTGCGGCCCTTTTGGAACTGAGTTTGACACCTGTGCCCTAGACGATCTTAATCCAGCGTTTCTACGATTCTGCCAATCATATTTTCAAGTTCAGGAGAGAATTAAAGGCGGCTGCACGAGTCTTTTCATTGTTTCACACACGTTGCTCGTTGACATTGAAACCTCCAAATGATGTTGAAAGAGTCACATACTGTATTTATAAGGTATAATTCACCTAAAAATGTCATTTTTGTCTTCATATAATGATGTTTTCGCAGCTGGGAAATCACACGTGACGTGAGCTGCTGACCGTGAGCTGTTATCACAGAGGATGCGCGTGCGCGCTCTACTTAATGATAAACGCGCGCGTCTACTTTAGTGAACAGAACCTGCATATGCTATGAGTAACAGGTAATAAAGTTGTAAATAATATTTAGTTTGTGGCACAGAGTGATCGTTTGGGAGCTGCGCGCAAAGTATGAACAAGCACTTAGCAGTCAAAATGAAACCGAAAGTGTGCACATCATTTAAATGATCATATCACATTTTAGAGTTATGATTACGACAAGCATTTGTTATGTTTTTTCTTTCATAGCGATCAGAGTTGTGCATGAAAAAAAATGTTTACAGTGTCAGTATAACTACTCTAGCCTATATATTGTTGAATATAATCTGATAATGGCAAATGTCTGATTTTACTAGTGAATTAAATTGACTAGTAATGTTGTCAATGACAGATTGCAAGCATATATCTTAAACATATTAATTCAACATAAGAATTATTACAAGTAGAATAGAATTATTTATAAAAAAAAACAGTAGACCTACAAATAATATTATTATCGATGTTGTGCCATATGTTTGTTTTTACCATACCTTTATTTTACATGTACAAAATCGTGAGAAAATCGTGATCTTTATTTTAAGCAAAAAAAAAAGTCATGTATTTATAAAAATAAAAAATTGCGATTCTCATTTTAGTCAGAATCGTGCAGCTCTAACATAAAATAAACAAACTACAGTCATAAATAAACACAATGGAGCAAATGTTAAAGTGAAATAAACAGTGATTTCTGGGGAGTGTCTAACAGTATTCCAGGCTGAAAATATAGTAATCAAATGTAGAAGTGCAATGCATAGTCTTCATCATATGGGTAAATCAATACAATTTTTTTTTTTACCTTTTTATCCTCTATATGTTCTCTTAAAATGCTTTAAACTATTAAAATGTTCACATAGACCTTAAAAACACATGGCTATTTTAAATGTTCACTCTGTAATAGTTCAATTCTGTAGTGCCTCCACAAATCTCATGTGTTTTGGCCTATTGAGGTAAAGTTGGTTTTATATTCGCACATTCAGACTTTCTCCTTAATAACATCATTTAAGAAAAGTATTATTTGCAAAAATCTAAACAGTAAAATCATATTAGCAGCCAATGACTATCAAATTACACCA
Source organism: Danio rerio (assembly GCF_052040795.2). Classification (NCBI taxonomy): domain Eukaryota; kingdom Metazoa; phylum Chordata; class Actinopteri; order Cypriniformes; family Danionidae; genus Danio; species Danio rerio. Next base: position 45,988,537 of record NC_141030.1, read on the forward strand.
TGGTTCACAGTCAATTATATAGTGCTAATGTGGTTTTGAAGTCATTTAAATGCGATTTCAGACCCAATATTTAAATTAGCGTGCCTAACAGTATAAGGACTGTCAACTGAATGAATGTGCGAATATAAAATCAACTTTAGCTCAATTTTTGGCCTGTGGATTCTCATCATCTATATTCAAAACTCAACTTTCCATATCCTGCCATGTGACTATTGCGGACACACACACATTGCGATATCGAAGCTCAAACAATATGTAGTGCAGCCCTAATTCAAACTGATTATTACTTAACAGAAATATATTGGTGTGTTTGAAAACCAAAGGATTTACATGTATCTATTTTATGTATGTATGCATACATGCATGTATTTTTACACAAAAAATGTGTAAATAAAACATTTCCTTCATATGTGATGCTGGGCCAGAAAACTTGTGTCTCGTGTCAAGTCTTGTGAAGTTGCACAGGTACAGTTTGAGCAACAGAAACAATAAATTTTATGTGTCAACATTTTTGATTTTTCTATTATGCTAAAAATTATTAAAATATTAGGTAACGATCATGTTCAATCAAGATATTTTGTACATATCCTACAGTAAACAAAACCGTTTTAGTTTGTTATATGCTTTGCTAAGAACTTAATTTGCACAACGTTAAGGGTGATTATTCTAAATATTTAGTTTTTTATCTTCAGTTTGCAGATATTCAAATAGTTGAATCTCTGATAAATAGTATCCCATCATAACAAACCAAACATCATAGGAAAGCTTATTTATTCAGCTTTCTGAAACCTCGATTTAAAACCATGAAAATTATGGCATAATTACAATAAAAGGTTATATTCAACGAAGTTATATGGACACTTGAAGCCTTTAGATACAGTAAACACAAGTGCAAAGTCTGCAATTATTGAAGCAGGCCCGCTATGTAGTTTTATGGAATAAATGTTAATGCGGCTTGCCATATGGTATGCAATAAACAGCTTGCCTTAAAGCTAGTAACATGAACAGACGCAACGTATTGTCAACGGAAATACCATTTTAAAAAATTGCTATATGTCATATACTAAGATCTGGTCAGACAAATTAGACGAATAAAATATAATATAGCGCTAGTTAAAGGCCTCTGCAGCTCAGCGGCTAATCTTCCCATCATGACCGAACACAAGCGCAGCTCCGCGGCTTCAGCAAAACAGACTGCAGCAGAACACCGTTTCAGCAAATACAAAACCTTTACCTGTCCTTGGCGGGTCTGTTACTGTCAGAATGAAGAGGAGAAGCACAAAACCACCGCTGTCAGCCTTCGGCAACATTTATCCTCCATTCATAGTATCTTACACCGGAGAAAATGTGCGAGAGAAAATGCACCGATTAATCACAATCAACACCCATTCGGTTTATTCCGTCGAATATAAAGGAGGTTCGGTGCTCGGGTTTCTTAATTTCACGCGTCTACGTTTGGGAAATAGTGTTATATTCCATAGTAGTTTCCTCTGGCTCGGTAAACGGGCTTAGGACGGATATAAAACAAGATGGCTCCGCCACCGTCCCATCAAAACAATCCCAACCATGTTCTCCAGCCCACAGCCGGAGGAGGAGGCGCTACTTCCGCTCCTCATAATAACACACGTGACATTTCCTTCACAGCTTCCAGGGAATATCGCCAACATTACACATTTGACAACCAGAAGGAAAGTTACATCTGATAGTATTAAAATATTGAGTTACTCCTCAAAAAAGTAGCTAGTTGCGTTACTTACTTACTTTTTATAGTAAGTAACGCGTTACGTTACATTTGAGTTACGTTTGCGTTGCATTTCGCATCGCTTCCAGAATTTGTAGGTTTTTTTTCTTTACCAGAGGAGCTCTGTAATTAACAAATTAACAACCCTGTATGACCTTCATTTACCTTTAAAAAGCACTTTAATAAAAATAATAATAATGTAGGATAATTACATCTTGTGAGAACTTCCTGAGGCCAGCGCTATGTAGCCGTATATACAGATGAATGTTTCAAGCAGAGATGTCCGAACTAGGGCCGATGGTAACATTTGATTTGGCCCACAATTTTTTATTAATTGTCTTTTATTAACATCTACCACAACCCTAAACCCAACCATTACAGTAACGTAAAAACTCTAGTTGCACAGAGTATTATCTAATAAATTACAAAAATAAATTGTATTTTTTAACATCTACTCCGACCCCAACCCTAAACACAACCATCACAGAACTGTAAAAATATTAATTATTGTTTTACAGTGTCGTACAAAATGCTGCTATATAGGTGTGCAATATAGGGAAACACTTCCCAAAAGACATTATAATTTGAATGGCATCTGCTCTTATGTTAGTTTGTTTTTGTTATTCCCAAGGTTTCCATAATCCTGGACCAGGCCGTATCATGAGCAGCTGCTGTGGTGGTCATGGAGGAGTGGAGACAATGAGATTAAGACCCCAGTGACAGGAGATTACCCATGGCAACTTTCATAAAATATAGTTTGCTATATTTACCTTCAGCCCACAACCCTCAATTAAGTTTGCTTTTTGGCCCTTCATAAGAATATGTTCTCATGAATATGAGGCATCTCAATTTAAAGCAATGTGTTTGGTACTTTTGTAATTTTTAATAGTAAAGTTAAATCACTATCCATTGAGACGATCCCCTTTAGCATTCTGTCATCGAGTGCAGGATTCAGCGGTCCATTTTAATTAATTAACTGTCCAAAATTAATACATTTATTTTTGAAATGTAATAAACTAAACTAAAAAGTAACTACTCAAATTTATAAAAGTAATATTATTATTTGTAATGTTATTAACCTGTAATGCGTTTCCTCCAACTCTGCTGACAACTGACAAGAAAAACTTCACACAGAAATGCCATCTAGCCCACCAGGGACTCGAACCAGCAACCATCTTGCTGTGAGGTGCACAGTGCTAACCACAAAGCCCAAAAATAAGTTTATGCAAACAAAAATAAATGCATACAGATTCACACTATTAGCAACCTCAATGCACTCAAAAGATCTGTTTTAAAAGTTTACTAGCTGATCAACTTCCCTATGGAGAAAATGAATTACATTACAATCTCAGAATACACAATACGGACTGTGAAAGGACACAGAGACGCAGAAATGCGTGTACATTTTCTTTTAATTGTGCCCCTGAGACCTTACAAGATCAATATTCAGGAGCACTGAATCATCCTTGTTCAACATGAATCAAGAATCATAAAGTTCAAGTGAATCAAATGATTCACCCTATTGAATCACTTGATGTGGATGACAAATGTAACTATTAAACGTGTGTATGCTAGCTAAAACAAACATATAAAACAAAATAAAGTAAAGAAAACACTTTAAAAAAGGTTGTAGTCGCTAATGTGTTTACTAACATCAATGAACAATGCATTTATTACATTATTTATTCATGCCAAGTCAAGTTGTTCATGTTAATTTACAGTGACTAACGCTAACAAGCATTTAAATTATGCATTAGTAAGTGTTGAACTATGATTAATAAATGCTGTATTGTTCATGTTAGTAAATACATGAACTAATGAAACCTTATTGTAAAGTCTGACCCCAAAAACCTGCAGGTTTTAAAATCGTCACACTTTACAGTAAGGTTTCATTAGTTATGTGTTTACTAACATGAACTAATTACGAACGATACTTGTACAGCATTTATTAATCATCGCTCGGCATTTACCAACGCATTAATGTTAACATTAGTTATTGTAGGTTAACATGAACGAACATCTGTACACAAATACTGTAATAAATGTATTGCTGTTCATGTTAGTAAATGCAGTAAATAACTAATACAACCTTATAGTAAAGTGTTACTGACAAAACTCCTGTCTGAAACGATCATTATTCAATCGTTTTCACGTTTTTTAAAATAAACGTAATTTAAAAAAATGATAATAAATACAGTGCACAGGCCATGTTCCAGTGTGTTTTCAGAAGTAATCCTGGGCTTTCCTCCGCTTGGGCAGCTGCAGCAGGTTGTCTGTGATGGAGGCCGGGTCTTGGCTGGCCGGTGTGCGTGTTTTTGTGGGTGTGGGTGTGAGAGTCGTCGGGCCTCCGGATGGAGTTTTGGCGCCGAGGCTTCTGTGCGCAGGAGACGGCGTGTAGCTCGCCCGCAGCGCTTTATCTGTGTATTTGCTGGACGATCTGTTTACCAGACGCTGGAGAGCAGGAGACAGGGCTGCGGGGCTCAATCCTTTCGGTGTGAGGCTGGAGAACAGCACAACATATACAGTATTCAGTCAGAATTACTAGCTTTCCTGTATATATTTTCCCCAATTTTCTGTTTAATAGAGAGATATGAACACATTTGTAAACATAATAGTTTTAATAACTCATTTCTAATAACTGATTTCTTATCTTTGCCATGATGACAGCACATAATATTTGACTAGATATTTTTCAAGACACTAGTATTCAGCTTAAAGTGACATTTAAATGCTTAACTAGTCTAATTAGGCAAGTTAGGGTAATTAGGCAAGTCATTGTAAAACAATGGTAACTAATACAATCTTATTGTAAAGTGTTACCAAAATACATCTCCAATGTCAGTAACGGATGGTACATCATGACGTCTTTGAGCTTTCAGCATTAATTCATGAGAAAGACTTGGTTCTGACCAATCAGCGCGCTATGTTGTGAATGAGGTGCAACTTCATTAATATGCATGATCACTTCGAAGACTGTTTTTACCTGTTGTTCATACGGCAGAGAGACGCCACGTTGTGTTGCCAACAATAATTAAAACAAGTGAAAGAAGCAGAATTGTTTGGAGGCACGGGTCAACAGTGTTGTGTTTATAAATGTGCAGCAACGAAGGTTTTGTTTTCATTTCCCCGCTATGAGAGCGCAGCTGGACTCACGTGTGGATTAAAGTGCTCTGCTAACACGCGACAGAAATATGTTCGTAAGGAACATTTTTTACCTGAGAGCTTTCCACATCTGAAAATGGTGACATCCGGATTTGCCGTTTGTATTCTTTAAAAAAAAAAAAAAAACGCGGTTCTAGTTGGTGTTGATTGTCCCATCTCTACAGATTTGGTAAGTGTGTGATCAGTGTTTTTTGTTTATGCATATTCAGAGGTAAAGTTAGTTCGTATCGTCAGCAGAACTCTCAGTTTTTAAAGACAGACCTTAGTCAAAATGATTTAGTTACTAAGTTTACAGTACGTTAATGTCACAATTTTATAGACTAAAAGATCCGCGGTAAATGCTGCTCTCTGAATGTAAACACCGCAATCAAACTATTACCATCGTGTAGAACTTTCGCCACATTTTGTGACAGGATAGTCTATACACACACGGCTTTCTGACGCTACCCACTCAGTGCATCTAAGTTACCGAGAAATGCAGAGTTCTATATTTCTCCCATTCGCTGTGCGGTATCAAACATTGCATTAAAACTTCACTCTTCCAGCAGTTCCTTGCATGCAATATCTGGTTTGTCACGGGGTGCATGCAGGAAATGTTCCTGAATGAAAGTGAAAGTGTCAAACTGCAGTTAAACTCCACAAATGAATAATTTGATTACTGATGTTCATGTAAACGGTTACCGTCTTTCTCCCCTGCGCCTGTGTTTGTTTTGCCTCGGTAAAAATCAGCGCATGCTCAAACTGAAACTCCCATTTTTATGCAGCTTCCCTTTTTCCCTCCCCCGACACTCCCACCTAAACAAAGCTAGACACGCCCACTTTCCTGACTTTTTTTTCAAACTAGAGGTGTGAAAACACCCTGCAGAGACAGGGGGTTTCGTGGCTCTTTAAACTGAGGCCCCGTTTACACTAGTGCGTTTTAGTTTGAAAAAGTCGTTAAAAGACCTAGCGTTTCTGAACATATCTCCGTCCACACTACGCCACCAAAAACATATATCACGTGACCATTCGCGCACTCCGGGCATGCGCGTTCTAGCGAATATATGCCGCTGCTGTTGTAAAAAAGGCAAAAGCTGAGTCCCAAATCGCATACTTATGCACTATTCTACGCCATTTTGTAGTATAAATAGTGCAAGTAGTGTGTTCACAATGAAAACTCTAAAAATAATAAGTGAACTTTAAATACCCGGATGATGCACTCATGCAGCCACTAAAATGAAGTGTGTAATGATGGACACTTCATGCACTCAACGGCCGCAGGTTTGCTTACGTAGCGGAAGGGGCGGAGCTGTCGGACGCACATGTTGAATAACTTTATTTATTTTGGATGGTGAAAGCAAAATTCTCCTACGAGAGTGATTATAGCGCCTCCCGATGGTGAATGTGGCAATACTCACAGCAGGTATTATTTGATAATTCGGTCGTTTATTTCACTGATTTAGCAACCGTCAAACGTCATCAGGGAAACGGTTTGAATTTTCGCTTAGTAAAAATACATTAGTGTGCCATTTGGGACGCCACTACATACATATACTATCCTGTTGAGTGTGTAAGTGCATAAGTACATAGTGCATGAGTGCATAGTGTATAGTGTGCCATTTGGGACGCAGCTAAAGTTTAACTGCACAATGGCGCCTAAAACAGACAATAGTACAAACAACGCTCCCATTTCTGTGTGCATGTTGTTGTTTACAGTGAAGGCTGGTCTGCTGTCTTCCGGTAGCGTTAAAGCCGTGTGTTATAGTCATGGGATAGGGGCTTGACGGATAAGGGAAGGATACGCAATGACACAAAAGCCCCAATCAGCTAGCGAATCACAGCAGCCCCGTCTGCGTTTTCAGATGTCTCCGTTTCCCCCTTCCACACTGAGACAGAGCAGCAGCATTTCAGAATGAAAACGACCTCTCCAGCGTTTCCGAAACGCTCCGTGTTCGGCATTTAAAAACTCCGGCGTAGTGTGGACGCATGGCGGAACCGTAGCAGAACTTATGCGTTTTCAAACTAAAACGCACTAGTGTAAACGGGGCCTGACACAAATATTTCCACCCTTTCCTCTCTGCACCAGACACTTTCTTAAAAATGCACTAAACAACATTACAAAGACTCAATAATATAACAAAACAATCCTAAAACATAAATTAAAAAAATTAAATATAGAACCAGATGTGACCTGTTGGTAAAAGGTTATATATTGTAAGGCTATATTGTAAATAAATAAAGTTTTATTACAGTGTAAAGGACAGTGTTTAGTGTTTAATTATAGTGTAAATGAGTGGTCATCAACCACCGGGCCGGTCAGCGGATCAATTGCTACCGAGCCACACAAGAAATCATTAACTATTAACGTTTGATATATTATCTGAGACGGAACGATCTTTTAATTTAAAAAATGACCGTATTCTCTATCTTACATCTCTTTGAACCCCCAAATTTAACCCATAAGCAGCAAAATGAGTAAGAAACAGAGGCCTCTGGAAAGTTTGACAGCGGCCTTTTAGGGGCCGTTCGCATATCGCTTCTTTTCTAGAGTTCAAGAGTGGAGTAACACGCTCGCACCTTCCAGACACACCCAGTTAAATAAATCACACGAGCGCACTGTCCGTGTTAATAAAAAGGTTGATGATCACTGGTGTAAAGTACTGCACAAACTTTAAATAGATTTAATAAAAAACTTAGCAATTTCCAAAACCAGAAAAAATAAACTGAATTTGTAATCAGTAAAAATTACTAATTGTTTACCTGGCGAGGTTTTCAGTGACTTTGCGCAGCGCCTCCTGTTTCTTCGCTCGGTTTTTGGCTGCAGCCTCATTGGCCATTTTCAGCCCCAAACGCTCTCTTCTGCCCGGCTCTGGAATCTGAACACATCCACAAAAACCAGTTAAAGCATTAGTTCATCCAAAAGTTCAGTTATTAATGATCCTAACAACTTTGTTCATCTATGCGTTCCTCATCAGATCCGGTGGTTCATTTACTAAGATGCTTTTGTGTTGTCTCTAATGTCAATACATCATTATTAGAAACGAACACCCTGATGACTTGATGCAGAAGAAAAGACACAGGCCAACAGTTTTTGGTGCACAAAATTGTTCTTGGAGCTTTGTATGATTACAGTTGTACCCACTGAAGACTCTCAGGCTGTTTTGACTATGTTTTTGGTTCCTTTTTTAGACTTTGAGCATCTCAAGACCCTTGCTGTCATTGAAAGTTTTTTAATTGATAGAAAAAAACTCTTTCGGCCGAAAACTGGGGGCCAATTTTGGTGTCCGAATATTCAGTGCATCCCTAGTGGTTTGTGCTGCATTCTATAGAAATCCCATTGCGAGCCCTTATTTTTTGCCAGCCAAGTCTGCGCACAGCTCAAATGACTGAAAACTATCTATGGAGGATGAGAGAGCTCTCAGATGATGAGCTCTCTGAAGATGAATGAAGGTCTCAGGGGATTGGAATGACATGAGAATGAGTAATTATTAGGCCCAATTGGAAACTGGGCATGTAGAAATCCACAGATTTGGGTGCATTAATAAAACTCAAAATAACCTGTTCGTATTCACAACAGCATAAAAACAGTGCCGAGTCTGTTTACTAGAAAAGGGCCAGACCTTGAATGATGGACCGTGGCTTCTCTCCACAAGAGGAGTATCTGAGCCCTCCAGACGAAACGGGGTGCTTTCAATCTCACCCCACGTCATTAAAGGAGACTCTGCAACACCTTCAGGAAAAAAAAAAAAACAAGACATTCAGAAAAAAACAGTACTACTTTTTAAATTCTGGATTTTATTACAATGTTAAAAAACAATGTGATTGACGTCTGCTTAAAGAGATAGTTCACCCAAAAATTAAAATGGACTCAGAATATCTCTTCTATAAGACTTTCTGTGTTCAACAGCAGAAAGAAACTCATGAAGATTTAAAATAAGTATATTTTCATATTTGGGTGAACTATCCCTTTAAATACCTACCATACATTTATAAATCAATTTTAATGGTTTAATAAATGGTAACACTTTATTTCAGGTCACAATTCATGCTATTAAATGTGCAGTAGGTGATTGTCTTCAGAAACAATCCAGATGGATGGGGCAACCATTACTGCATCCAAAATGGTGAAAAGCCTTAGAGTAACGATTGATGACCAACTAAACTTTTCTGACATTTCTAGAAATGCTCGATCGTGCAGATTCACACTCTATAATATCAGAAAGATCCGACCCTTCTTATCTGAACATGCAGCTCAACTCCTTGTTCAAGCTCTTGTTCTCTCCAAACTGGATTACTGCAACTCTGTACTAGCCGGGCTTCCAGCTAACTCTATCAAGCCTCTTCAGCTGCTCCAGAACACAGCAGCACGAGTGGTCTTCAATAACCCTAAAAGAGCACATGTCACTCTGCTGCTCATCCGTTTGCACTGGCTGCCAGTTGCTGCTCGCATCATATTCAAAGCTCTGATGTTTGCCTACAAAGTGACTTCTGGCTTTGCTCCTTCTTATCTGCTCTCACTTCTGCAGATCTATGTGTCCTCCAGAAAATTGCGTTCTGTGAATGAACGTCGCCTCGTGGTTCCATCCCAAAGAGGGAAGAAATCACTTTCCCGAACGCTCACGCTCAATCTGCCCAGTTGGTGGAATGAACTCCCTAACTGCATCAGAACGGCAGAGTCACTCACTGTCTTCAAGAAACGACTAAAAACTCAACTATTTAGTCTCCACTTCACTTCCTAATCTGCAATCGACTCTCTGGATATCACACTAACTGTACTCAAAAAAAAAAAAAATTACTAATACTTCCCTTCTTAGACTTTACAGACCTGAAACTTGCCTACAGCACGTATTCATTGTTGCTCTTATAGTTGTGTAAATTGCTTCCTTGTCCTCATTTGTTAGTCGCTTTGTATAAAAGCGTCTGCTAAATGACTAAATGTAAATGTAATGTAAACACTTTTTGTTGTGCTGGTTGAATCTCTCTTTATATTCCAATAGCACTGATTAAATTAAATGATCTAAATGTGTTTATATGTATTTTTATATTCTGCGTAAAACTCTTCATCCAATTCAATATTGTCGGACCGACAAATAACTCAATTACGACAGGTAACTCAAACTGTGTCAACAAATTTAAATGTGAATTTCTGCGCAGCCTCTTTAAGCAGACAGATACGTCACTCGCATGCACACGCATCTACAGCTGACAGCGAGACGTCGTCAGGCAAACCGTGCATTTACCTGAACTTTTTTCTGAAAGACCAGCGTGGCCTTGTATTCATGAAAAGAAAGATTGTATCTGAAAGGGCTCCTGCAAAAAATGCAGAATCAAAACTTTTCTAAAGCCTGAATCAATATCGGGATTACTCTCGCACGCTGGAGGGAAATGATGTTATGCAGTACAAAACAACGATCTGAAGGGGGACACCACAGCTGAAGTATTTCTGTTAGACAGGTATGTGTTAAACTATTTTAGCCAAGCAAAGCTTATGTAGATTGTGTTGTTAATGAATGGGTTTATATGCATGGAAGTGTTGTTCAGCCACGTCCTTCAGAAGATTGGCTATTTTCAAGTTCATGGAGTACCTTTTACAGCATCGACAATATAGTTGGTTAAATAGACCTGAGCATTCGTTTAGGTGTTCAAGTAAAAAAGTAGCTGAAAACTAGCAATGTACGAGGATCAGCGAGCACAATTAAAAATGAAAAGTCACTCGTTGTCTTGGTAATGTGAACATAAGTGTAATGTAAACAGATGACAGGATATTTCTGTGTTAGGCACTGCTTTATTCTGATCTAACTTTTATTTAGTTTAATAACAAAACATCAGTAAATGTGCTCTTCCTAACCAGCTTTACTGAGGTGAAGTGTCATTTATATTCATACATTTGTTTATTGTTGAACAGTGACAGTCTGGGACACGCCAACGATTACGCTTGATGAAGTGCGTGTCTCCTGAGATTTTGTGACTGTATCCGATTTTTTTGATGACCTGCTTACATCATCTTTTAAAAGCGACTCGTATCCGATCATCTGCAGTTACACAGCACACGGCAAGGGCGCAATGACCAGGAAAAACAAAGACCAGGCGCTGACTAACAGCTGATAATAAAAGAGTTTCTCTATTCCAGTATTCAATCTGTTTGCAGGTTTTGCTGTTTTACTGTAGTTTATGACAGAAAGGTTCTCATTTGTCCATCTTCTTTTAATATATAGGCTTTGTAAACCTTCAGGCATCTTAATGTAATGTCCATGGCGTGATCTATTTAAGTTTGTGATGTATGCACTCGTTTAATATTAGTTTATATTGGTTACGTGGCGGAAATGGCGCTCTCTCGCTCTTTAACATGCTTTAATACCTGTGCTATATGACTATTTGAAAGCTGTTTAAGTCCTCGTGTATGATATTTAAGGTTTGGGACTCTGCTGAAGTCTGTTCTGAAATGAAAGTGTCAGACTAGGCTACGGTTTTTAATGATGCACGACTCGCATTGACAGGTGAAAATCCGATCTACCTGCTTACACTGCAGACACGAGAACACAGATCCCATTCATATCGGATACGTTTCCACATATAAACAAGGCTTGAATCTGATTTGAGTAAATGGGAATCCATGTGATCTGTTCCTGCTTACACATACATGGGCTATATCCGATCTGTGCCACATGGGAGAAAAAAAAAAAGTCACAGGAACAGTGCAGTGTTAGAGCTTAGAGTCTTCTAACTGGTGAATGACATGATCTAGTGTTATATCTAATCAGTGCATGTTCATGACTTTTGGAGGCATTGCTTTGGACAGCAGGGGAGGGTCGTAAAGTTTCTAGGCTATTATGCTAATGCTAGCATTCTGGCTAGGGTTGTAACGGTATGAATTTTTCACGGTATGATAATCGTCTAAAACAATACCACGGTTTCGCGGTTTCGCGGTATACGGTATGTTACAAATGTTACAAAATAATAGAACAGTGAAGCAAATTTGACTTTTTCCAAATAATATATTTTTAGTTACTATAAACAACACCACTTACAATGAACAAATAAAAATAAGAAAATAATAAATAATGTGTCAAAGTCCAAATAAAGTCCAAATAAACTAATCCTCAGTAAAAAAATAGATATAAATATTTACTATACTATAAATAGTTACATAACGAAACTAGATTCAATATGGAACATCCTCAGGTTTTATGTGCCAGCATGGATATGGTTGTCTATCGATATGGATTTGGATATGGTTATGGATATGGACAAACAGCTGCATCTTCATTTGCGTCTTTTGAAAACAGCAAGAGCAGCAGTTCGTCTTTGCTGTGTCACTGTTTTGTCATGTTTCTGTGCTGCTGTGCATGCAAAAGTACTTAGTATGAGAATTATTTCATGCAAAACTTTTTTTTTTTGCGTTTTATGTAGCCTCGCATAAATGTATGCCTATCTCTCATTCCGTGTTGTTCAAAAAGCTTGGTCCACAAACAAAAGTGAAACCTATGCTTATTGGTTGTGATATAGCGAGTTTGAACCAATCTGGGCATGGAGGAGGGACAATGCATCAATGTATCATGTCTGGTTTGTCCGGAGACACAGTGACGAGCGTTTCTTTGTCAAATCAGCGTTGTCAAATTTTGATGACGTAACCGCACTGATTCCGGAGCCTCTGAAAGTCCGAATGTTATGTGATACAGCACTGGAAAGCTGAGATTCTCTTCTTTATGCCAATCTTTGAATTGTATGAATCGGATCAGCGGATCAAAAGTTATTAAACATTTAAGAGCAATACTTATTTTTAGCCGCGGGCGCCTGTCTCGGTCTTTAAGAGTTAAAACCGTTGATATGCAATTGTTCATGGTATGATAATCGTGCACGTTCAAATCGTGGTAAACCGTCATACCGGTATATTGTTACAACCCTAATTCTGGCACATCACCGACTGCACCTTTAACTACTGGCTTATTACCTGCCTATTATTAAGATATAAACTGTTCATTAGTAGTTATAAAGTATGATCTTGTTCTTCATCTCTAATGCAACCCAATACCTAAACCCAACTTCTAACTTACTAACTATTAATAAACAACTAATAAGTAGTTTATTCAGCTAGTACTGTTAGTTAATGGTTTGTTAATGCAGTGCTTTTTGACCTAAAGTGTGTCCATAAATATAACTAAAACATTGTGTAAGAAGATATTGATTAATAAACATATAAACAAAAGCAGTGGTTCTGTCATCTCACCAGGAGCGGGTGACGGTGCGCCCTCATATCCGTAACCATTCACTTTGGGGGATTCATGAGGAAGAAGCTCTTTCCCGTCTGGACCGACTTTACCTTGTTTAAACTAGACAGAAGACAGAAGAGAAATTTATCATTAGACAACAGTGGATTTTCTGTAGCCAATCGGGAAAAAAAAAACTTTATTGGGGCTAATAATGCTGAGCTTAACATTATTTTAATAATAATAATAATATTAATATTAATAATAATATTTCCTTACATTTAAATAGTGCTTTTCTGGACACTCAAAACACGTTACACATTGGGGGGGGAATCTCCTCATCCACCACCAGTGTGCAGCATCCACCTGGATGACAGGACGGCTGAGATATTGTGCCAGACCGCACACCAGCTGATTGGTGGAGAGGAGACAGAATGATGAAGCTAATTATAATATGGGGATGGTTAGAAGACCAGATTTGGCCAGGATTCTGGGGTTTAACCCTTACTCTTTTTGGAAGGACATCCTGGGATTTCTAACAGAGTCAGGCCTCAGTTTAACCTGAGCAGTATAGAGTCCAGTATAGAGTTTTGGCTCGCGTTTTCCGTTGACGTTTAACGCCTCGTGACAAAATAAAGGGCGTCAATGTGATCGTGCACACCAACGCGCAAAAAGGCATTTGCAAAAGCGCCATTTAAAAAAAAACGCCTCATGTAACCTTCTCCACCAATCAGATTGGCTCTTTTGTTCATGTGCACGAAGCTGCTGAAGTTACAGTAAACAGCACTTGGAGGCGCTCAAGTTCAAAACTGTCATTGCGCACACTGAAGAAGATGCCCAGAGGCGATATGAACATGGAGCTGCTTATTGCTCTGATGAAAAATAATCATTTCTTCATCACTAGAGCTGCTGCTTAAACCATCGATAACAACAAGTGTGTCAACTTTGTCTTCTGCTTCTGTGTTACAAGCAGGTTTCAGAAGCTTAAAGTTGTGTAGCGCCCTCTAACGTCAAGGAGTGATTTTGCATACTCTTCTGCTTGGCGCCAGTGAAAATGACTTGGGTTTAAATCTGGAAAAAAGTCTTGAAAAACGCAAACGAAAAGCGTCCCGGTGTGCAGGGGTCTTAAGGTTGCTAGAAATTGATGGACTAAGATGCAAAAAAAAAACGTTTACACTGTATTGTACTCAGGGCTTTACATTAACACCCGTCAACCCGCCAAATGCAGGTAGATTTCAGCGGTGGCGGGTGAGACAGACACTCCCACTAGCCACTTTGGCTGGTTGAAAATAATTTTCCCAGATAATAATTCTTAAAAGCAGGGTTCGACAATAAGGAGCGCCAGTTGCTTTCGGTTAAACCTTTCTTTGAAAAGATAATTTATGGGACTATCATTAACCATGCGTGTGTGATCATTCTTTCATTAGCACACTGTATGTTTTACCTGCTTTCTTTTGCATTAATATGGTTTAATTATCATTTTTTTTACAATAACATTGCTTTAATGGGAGAATAACTCCCCATTTATGTGTAGTTAACTGGTGATTTGGGACCTTTAGCCAGGACACATGACTAAAATAAAATAAAAAGTATAGTATTCAGTAATATTTTGCATGTTTTCACACATTTAAAATTTGTGGCTAAGAAATAATTAACTGTTTATTTATGGTGTGGTCAGAGATAAATTGGGTAAATCCTTCATTTGGGTCTCTGAAAATTATGAAAACTAATTGTAATATATGAAACTCTGACCCATTTGCTCATGATTATTGAGCAAGCTTATACACAACACACAAAAAGTGAAATGAGTGAAGAGGCTTGTAGAGATAACGCAAACTCTAAATCAAGTAATTTTAGCATGTCAAAGTCATATTTATGTGTATAAAATATATTTTCCCAACAATAAAAATGTGGCTAGTGAAAATGGCGAGTGGCTAGTTATGTTGGAAAACTACCAGCCACAGTGGCTGGTGATCAAAAAAGTGAATGTTAAGCCCTGGTTGTACTTTATGCAATGTTGTATTCTTTAATAAAAATAAGTTAAAAACAACAATAAAACAGCTGATTCAGATAAAATCACAGCGAGCATCTGTCTTTTTGAATGAATCACTGAATCGCTGACTCAAAAGATTTGTGCAAAAAATGTTTCATTCATAAAGTCAGCTTGTACACTGTTAAAACGATGATTGGTTTAGCTCAGTGGTTAGCACTGTGGCCTCACAGCAAGAAGGTCTCTGGTTCGAGTCCCGACTGGACCAGTTGGCATTTCTGTGTGGAGTTTGCATGTTCTTCCCGTGTTGGTGTGGATTTCCTCCGGGTGCTCCAGTTTCCCCCACAGTCCAAACACATGCGCTATAGGGGAATTGATTAACTAAATTGGCTGTAGTGTACGAGTGTGTGTGTGTGTGTGTGTATGAGTGTTTCACAATACATATGCTGCTATAGTTGGTGGTTCAATCCGCTGTGGCGACCTCTGAAACAGAGACGAAGCCAATTGGAAATGAATGATATTATAAACATGCCAGCGTTACCTGTGCATTGAGCGCAGCAGCTTGCTGGATCTGGGATTTGTTCAGGGCTTTACAGAAAGGGTCGTCCTCAAACCGTGTGTTCTTGTACAAAACCTCCCGTGGCTTTTTGAAGAGTGTGTCGTCCTTCTCACCTTTTGGGGGATAAAATAAACAGACAGACATTCCTGTAAGCCTCCTTGTACAGTTTCAGAAAGCTAAACGGTTCACCAGCACTAGAACTACCATGGCAGTCGTTTATTTTAATGTAATAACCCGAGATAAAAACTGTAGTACTCTGTAAAATAAACTCAGTTATTAATTTACAATCTTAACGGTTTCTTAATAAGCAAAGAATTATGCATAAAAACATATGCACATCAACAATACTGATAAAAGAAGATTTTCCTTGTAGGTTAATGTGAGAGGGAGGCTTTACCTTCAGGATAATACATCAGTGAATTTTTGGCCTTGTACTGCCATGTTTCCAGTCCTGCTTTGGTGCACTCCAGAGCCTGTTTCTCCGAGGATGGCAGAGCCAGGTTCTGCTCGTGTCTCTTTAACAGAATAATGAAACCAATCAGAACTCAAGACGGACTCAATACAACACTCCCAGCAGTGACAGGCTGGAACCAGAGCTGGGGAGATTACTGATTACAAATGACATGACAACATTTGTAGTGTTATTATCTCTTAGATTACACAGTTATAGTAATGTAATCTGACTACTTTGGATTACAAATGTTTAAATAGAAGATAAACATTAAAAAATAATGTATATAAACATTATCAAAACTGAAAAAATAGGAGAATTGATTAGTTGTACAAATAATATGTAATCGTAATCCATAAAAAGTAACTGTAGTCT